>NW_025248227.1:0-2342 GCF_018294505.1 Triticum aestivum | reverse complement strand
TATATAATTTTAGTTTCAATAATACTAGAGGTTTATAAAAGGTAAGCAACGTGTAGGTGAGCATGGTGCCTCTCTTTTATTTTGAATAACTTATTACTACTCCGGACTTCTTGTGTGTTCAAAATGCTACATTCAAAGCCACATCATCAATTTTCAACCCTTTTTGACTTCATTTGTTATTTTTCATGCATTTACTGATTTTTTTAGCTATAAGACCCTGAAATTGAGAAGCATTTCAAATAAACTACGAAAAGGTTGAAAGTTGGCATGGTATCATCATTTCACCCACATAGCATGTGCTGAAAAGTTGAGAGGGTTACGACAAAAACTGGATGCACTTCGTGTACAAAACGGACAATCTGTTTCGAGATGTCAAGGTTTCATACAGAAACTCGTCTGTTACAACATGCATTTCAAATGAACTAGGAAAAGGTTGAAAGTTGAGATGGTATAATCATAATACTTGTGGAGAGAAAAAGTCTTCATTTTTTCTTCGGTGTCCTTTGCTTATTGTGCCGTAACCATGGATAATCTTCATGGTTTATCAAGATGCTTGGGTCAGCCTTGACTTTGAAGGGAGGAATTTCATGAAACTTTTCATAATCTTCGGACATGTCTGTCTTGCCCTCCACTCCCACGATGTCCCTTTTTCCTGAAAGAACTATGTGGCGCTTTGGCTCATCGTATGATGTATTTGCTTCCTTATCTTTTTTTTCTCGGTTTGGTAGACATGTCCTTCACATAGATAACATGTGCCACATCATTAGCTAGGATGAACGGTTTGTCAGTGTACCCAAGATTGTTCAGATCCACTATTGTCATTCCGTACTATGGGTCTACCTGTACCATGCCTCCTGACAGATTGACCCATTTGCACTTAAACAAAGGGACCTTAAAATCATGTTCGTAGTCAAGTTCCCATATGTCCACTATGTAACCATAATATGTGTCATTTCCCCTCTCGGTTGCTGCATCAAAGCGGACACCGCTGTTTTGGTTTGTGCTCTTTTGATCTTGGGAGATCGTGTAAAATGTATTCTCATTTATCTCGTATCCTTTGTAAGGCAATACAGTCGAAGATGGTCCCCTGGACAACGAGTACAGCTCATCACAAATAGTGTTGTCACCTCTGAGACGTGTTTCCAACCAACTGCTGAAAGTCTTGATGTGTTCACATGTAATCCAGTCGTCACACTGCTCCGGGTGTTTGGATCGCAGAGTGTTCTTGTGTTCATCGACATATGGGGTCATGAAGGTAGAGTTTTGTAGGACTGTGTAGTGTGCTTGAGACCAAGAACCTCTCAAAGGGGAACATATTTCTTTAGGACTCCCATGAACCTCTCAAAGGGGAACATATTGTGTAGAAATATGGGCCCCGAAATGACAATCTCGTCGACTAGATGAACTAGGACATGTGTCATGATATTGAAGAAGGATGGTGGGAACACCAGCTCGAAACTGACAAGACATTGCGCCACATCACTCAATAGCCTTGGTATGATTTCTGGATCAATCACCTTATGAGAGATTGCATTGAGGAATGCACATAGCTTCACAATGGCTAATCGGACGTTTTCTGGTAGAAGCCCCCTCAACGCAACCGGAAGAAGTTGCGTCATAATCACGTGGCAGTCATGAGACTTTAGGTTCTGGAACTTTTTCTCTAGCATATTCATTATTCCCTTTATATTCGACGAGAAGCCAGTCGGGACCTTCATACTGAGCAGGCATTCAAAGAAGATTTCCTTCTCTTCTTTGGTAAGAGCGTAGCTAGCAGGACCTTCATACTGCTTTGGAGGCATGCCGTCTTTTTCTTGCAAACGATGCAGGTCCTCCCGTGCCTCAGGTGTATCTTTTGTCTTCACATACACGGCCAAAAAGCCTAGCAGGTTCACGCAAAGGTTCTTCGTCACATGCATCACGTCGATTGAAGAGCGGACCTCTAGGACTTTCCAGTAGGGTAGGTCCCAAAATATAGATTTCTTCTTCCACATGGGTGCGCGTCCCTCAGCGTCATTCGGAATAGCTAGTCCGCCGGGACGCTTTCCAAAGGTTACGTGTAAATCATTGACCATAGCAAGTACGTGATCACCGTTACGCATGGCGGGCTTCTTCCGGTGATCTGCCTCGCCTTTGAAATGTTTGCATTTCTCTCGACATTGATGGTTGGTCGGAAGAAATCGATGATGGCCCAGGTACACATTCTTCCTGCATTTGTCCAGGTATATACTTTCGGTGTCAGCTAAACAGTGCGTGCATGTGTGGTATCCCTTGTTTGTCTGTCCTGAAAGGTTACTGAGAGCGGGTCAATCGTTGATGGTTACAAACAGCAACGCGTGCAG
>NW_025248226.1:0-2342 GCF_018294505.1 Triticum aestivum | reverse complement strand
GGAAATCAGCAGATGCCATTGTTAAAGAATGTACTAATTCTCTGAACATTGTTTTGTTTTTTTATAGCAAATTATTGTATGAATTCTGAACATTTGCAAAGAAACTGTTGCTCCTTTGGATCGATGCCGGAGGCGGGACTGACTGACTCACCGCTGTTTCTTCATCCGCAACACGTTCAGATTAACACCGAGGCTCCCTGCCGTTCACAGCGTCTTGCCAAGTACAATACTACAACCAGGCAAGTAGCTCTTCTTGTATGTGGTGGTGAAGCAATGCCGGCTCCTTTTTTGGCCAAAACCTTCTTGCAAATGATTTAATAAATTATTTAATCCCATGGTTCATTATTCCGTTAAGTGTAATATGTCCATTCAAGCATTATCTTGTTCATGCTTTGTTCCAGCAGCGTTTTGTTTGTTTAAAAAAAGTCACACTAACAGTTTTTTCTTTTTCTAATTGGAACAGCTTCTGAGGATCGAGGAGGAGCTGGGCGACGCTGCGGTGTACGCTGGCCTCAAGTTCGCCTGACTTCCGTCAAAGTGTAATCATGTTGTACACAGTACACCGTTCTCCATCGGCGTCGACTCCCAAGGTCTGGTCCGATTCGGTCCGCCCCTTTCGATGCTTCCCATTCATCTGTTTAGCCTCAAAGATTTGCAATTTATTCGTTCGTTTCCAACCATCATCAGCAGCTGGCATGACGAGCACTGCACAAGGTCCCTGCTGCCTGCTGACTGTCAATGGCTCCCTTCCCTGCTGCAGGTAGCATCTTCACTTATTCAGTTCAGACATGCAGAGCAAAAAATATGTGGCCAGCTGAATTCTAAATAACGACGTCAGTTCAGACATGTTAAGAGAATCAGCAGATTTCATTGTTAAGAGAATGAGTTAATTCTCTGAAAATCGTTTTGTTTTTCTGTAGCAAATTATTGTATGAATTCTAAACATTTGTGCAAAGATACTGTTGCTCTGAACATTATTCAAACAACAGAGATAGAGCACAGTCTGGATATACATGAGCATTAAGCTAGGAGAATTCTTAGCTAATCCTTGATGAGACATTGGTGTGCTGAATTATCTCTGTTACCCACCATAATTTATTTTTTATTATGAAATATGCATGCTTGTATGTGTTGTCCCATTTTTTAGTACTTGCGGTGTCATCTTCAATTTTTTTTCTCATAAATTATGATTTTGTTTAGTTATAAATTTTTAGGTTTCTAATCTGGTGCCTGCTGCTCCTTTTGACCATTTTTGCAGGTCGTGGTTGAAATAGACCCACAAGACAGAACTCAGCTCCGGATTAGTCCTTCCGAAGCTAAGTTATTTTACATCAGTTTACCCCCTTTTAGCAGCTGCCATTATTTTCGGTACTCCTTTCGAGCATTGTTGAAAGAAATCAGCAGCTGCCATTATTTTACATCAGTTTACCCCCTTTCAGCAGCTACCATTATTTTCTGGTACTCCTTTCGAGCATTGTTCAAAGAAATAAGCAGCTGTCATTATTTTTACATCAGTTTACCACCTCTTACTAGCAAGGAACAACTCATTTCTCTCGCTACTCCTAATTTTTTCTTGTGCTTTTCTGTAGGAGGAGAAATTCATTCTCAGATCACAAGAACCACAGAACAGCAAGGGTGATATTCAGGTTGACATATTTCCATAGACAATCTAACCTGTACAGGGATGAGTAAGAGATGAAAAACTTCAATTGAAAGCACCGCAAAGGTATCTAAGCAATGGTAACATCATTTGAAAAACATCCCTTTCCTTTCCCTGATTTACCGTAGGTTAATAACTTATAACGTAAATGTCAATAACTTACAGCATAAATATCTTTTTATAGGCAGTCTTTCACACTAAATCGACAACACAGGCCGTACAAGATACTTCCTTTTTCCGTACACTGTTCTTCGTGCTAGTATCAGGTTTAGTAAACATACACACAAGTAAAAATGCTAATCGTTTCTCTCTGCGCCCACCATGCAAAAAAAAATGACCCAAGAAGATAATTGCCTCCATTTCTTTTCCCATAGCATCCTATGCGCGTTGTAGCTCTCTGGTCCAGCCCACGACGCCTCGTTATGTCGCCTGTTGTTGGAGGACAGATAAAGGGAATTAGTCCCTTCTGATTTCTATATAAGAAAATATGATAGCCATAATAAATCCTATAAGATTAACACTGCTAGCGTAACGCGAGTCGAGGCGGACGTCATCGCGGTAGCAACGACGGACGCCGAGACGAGCACGTGACACCATTCCCACCCTGTCTTAGCGTATCGCGAGTCGAGGCGGACGTCGTCGCGGTAGCGACGACGGACGCCGAGACGAGCACGTGACACCA
>NW_025248225.1:0-2342 GCF_018294505.1 Triticum aestivum | reverse complement strand
GAGATTATTTTTGGACCAGAAGAAGCCCACGGAGCATCGGAGATGGACCAGAAGAGTCCCGGGCTGACCACGAGGGTGGGGGGCGCGCCCACCCCCTGGGCGCGCCCCCTGCCTCGTGGACAGCCCGGAGACCCCCCTGACTTGTTCCCGATGCCAATACCTCTCATATATACCCAAACTTCCAGAACATAACCTAGATCGGGAGTTCCGCCGCCGCAAACCTCCAGAGCCACCAAAAACCAATTGGGACCCCGTTCCGGCACCCTGCCGGAGGGGGGAATCCCTCTCCGGTGGCCATCTTCATCATCCCGGCGCTCTCCATGCGAGGAGGGAGTAGTTCACCCTCGGGGCTGAGGGTATGTACCAGTAGCTATGTGTTTGATCTCTCTATCTCTCGTGTTCTTGATTTGGCATGATCTTGATGTACCGCGAGCTTTGCTATTATAGTTGGATCTTATGATGTTTCTCCCCCTCTACTCTCTTGTAATTGATTGAGTTTTCCCTTTGAAGTTATCTTATCGGATTGAGTCTTTGAGGATTTGAGAACATTTGATGTATGTCTTGCATGTGCTTATCTGTGGTGACAATGGGATATCACGTGATCTACTTGATGTATGTTTTGGTGATCAACTTGCGGGTTCCGTAATCTCGTGAACTTATGCATAGGGGTTGGCACACATTTTCGTCTTGAATCTCCGGTAGAAACTTTGGGGCACTCTTTAAGTTCTTTGTGTTGGTTGAATAGATGAATATGAGATTGTGTGTTGCATATCGTATAATCATACCCACGGATACTTGAGGTGATATTGGAGTATCTAGGTTACATTAGGGTTTTGGTTGATTTGTGTCTTAAGGTGTTATTCTAGTACAAACTCTATGATAGATCGAACGGAAAGAATAGCTTCGTGTTATTTTACTACGGACTCTTGAATAGACTGATCAGAAAGAATAACTTTGAGGTGGTTTCGTACCCTACAATAATCTCTTCATTTGTTCTCCGCTATTAGTGACTTTGGAGTGACTCTTTGTTGCATGTTGAGGGATAGTTATATGATCCAGTTATGTTATTATTGTTGAGAGAACTTGCACTAGTGAAAGTATGATATCTAGGCCTTGTTTCCTAGCATTGCAATACCATTTGTGCTCACTTTTATCATTAGTTACCTTGCTGTTTTTATATTTTCATATTACAAAAACCTATATCTACCATCCATATTGCACTTGCATCACCATCTCTTCGCCGAACTAGTGCACCTATACAATTTACCATTGTATTGGGTTTGTTGGGGACACAAGAGACTCTTCGTTATTTGCTTGCAGGGCTGTTTGAGAGAGACCGTCCTCATCCTGCGCCTCCCACGGATTGATAAACCATAGATCATCCACCTGAGGGAAATTTTCTACTGTCCTACAAACCTCTGCACTTGGAGGCCCAACAACGTCTACAAAAAGACGGTTGTGTAGTAGACATCAATATATGGTAGGTTCTTCACAAAAATACCTCATTTTAGGCACTAAAAAAATGGAAAACTGATATTTTGTTCAAAGAAAATAAAAACTCCCTTAGGAAACATTGTTCGTCATTGCAAGATGCACCATTGTAGGTTTTCCAATTTTTTATTCTTTTTGAATTTTTCATGCCCGTTTCGAAATGCGGTCAAAACGGCGGGCATGACCGTTGCTAGCTAGTGGGTGAATCTGGGAAAACTTTTGATGCTTTTGACACCCAACCATTTGGTCAATTATGCATTAAATATGGCCTAGTATTTTAGAAAAATGACTTGGTCCAATTTGCAACAAATATATGGTAGGTCCTTCACAAAAAAACTCATTTTGGTCAATCAAAAAATGGAAAATGAAATTTCCATGCAAAGAAGAAGAAAACTTCCTTAGTCAACATTGTTTGCCATTCCAATATGCACCCTTGTACGCAATATTAGATCATTTAAACAAACTATGCCATGAATGTGGCCATAAGATTGAGCATTTGGGTTGAAAGCCATGAATCTTCACACATGATAGCTCATTTCTGAGAAAACTTTTTAAAAATAATTGTCGTATTACAATTTTATTATTTTTCCTGGTAAGTTGATCACATATAATGACACAATGCGAAGGTTTCCCAATTGTTTATTTTTATTTTTATTTTTATGCCCGTTTCAAAATGCGGTCAAAACGGCGGGCATAACCATTCCTAGCTAGTTGTTGAATCTTGGAAAACTTTTTTGTGTTTCTCTAATTAAATAGATACTCATGTACCTAGAAATAATTTTTTGAAAAAATAAATAGCAAACTATAAGGCAGCTGCAGTTCAAATTTGACCCGCTTCCATTTGAACCGGC
>NW_025248224.1:0-2342 GCF_018294505.1 Triticum aestivum | reverse complement strand
GGAAATCAGCAGATGCCATTGTTAAAGAATGTACTAATTCTCTGAACATTGTTTTGTTTTTTTATAGCAAATTATTGTATGAATTCTGAACATTTGCAAAGAAACTGTTGCTCCTTTGGATCGATGCCGGAGGCGGGACTGACTGACTCACCGCTGTTTCTTCATCCGCAACACGTTCAGATTAACACCGAGGCTCCCTGCCGTTCACAGCGTCTTGCCAAGTACAATACTACAACCAGGCAAGTAGCTCTTCTTGTATGTGGTGGTGAAGCAATGCCGGCTCCTTTTTTGGCCAAAACCTTCTTGCAAATGATTTAATAAATTATTTAATCCCATGGTTCATTATTCCGTTAAGTGTAATATGTCCATTCAAGCATTATCTTGTTCATGCTTTGTTCCAGCAGCGTTTTGTTTGTTTAAAAAAAGTCACACTAACAGTTTTTTCTTTTTCTAATTGGAACAGCTTCTGAGGATCGAGGAGGAGCTGGGCGACGCTGCGGTGTACGCTGGCCTCAAGTTCGCCTGACTTCCGTCAAAGTGTAATCATGTTGTACACAGTACACCGTTCTCCATCGGCGTCGACTCCCAAGGTCTGGTCCGATTCGGTCCGCCCCTTTCGATGCTTCCCATTCATCTGTTTAGCCTCAAAGATTTGCAATTTATTCGTTCGTTTCCAACCATCATCAGCAGCTGGCATGACGAGCACTGCACAAGGTCCCTGCTGCCTGCTGACTGTCAATGGCTCCCTTCCCTGCTGCAGGTAGCATCTTCACTTATTCAGTTCAGACATGCAGAGCAAAAAATATGTGGCCAGCTGAATTCTAAATAACGACGTCAGTTCAGACATGTTAAGAGAATCAGCAGATTTCATTGTTAAGAGAATGAGTTAATTCTCTGAAAATCGTTTTGTTTTTCTGTAGCAAATTATTGTATGAATTCTAAACATTTGTGCAAAGATACTGTTGCTCTGAACATTATTCAAACAACAGAGATAGAGCACAGTCTGGATATACATGAGCATTAAGCTAGGAGAATTCTTAGCTAATCCTTGATGAGACATTGGTGTGCTGAATTATCTCTGTTACCCACCATAATTTATTTTTTTATATGAAATATGCATGCTTGTATGTGTTGTCCCATTTTTTAGTACTTGCGGTGTCATCTTCAATTTTTTTTCTCATAAATTATGATTTTGTTTAGTTATAAATTTTTAGGTTTCTAATCTGGTGCCTGCTGCTCCTTTTGACCATTTTTGCAGGTCGTGGTTGAAATAGACCCACAAGACAGAACTCAGCTCCGGATTAGTCCTTCCGAAGCTAAGTTATTTTACATCAGTTTACCCCCTTTTAGCAGCTGCCATTATTTTCGGTACTCCTTTCGAGCATTGTTGAAAGAAATCAGCAGCTGCCATTATTTTACATCAGTTTACCCCCTTTCAGCAGCTACCATTATTTTCTGGTACTCCTTTCGAGCATTGTTCAAAGAAATAAGCAGCTGTCATTATTTTTACATCAGTTTACCACCTCTTACTAGCAAGGAACAACTCATTTCTCTCGCTACTCCTAATTTTTTCTTGTGCTTTTCTGTAGGAGGAGAAATTCATTCTCAGATCACAAGAACCACAGAACAGCAAGGGTGATATTCAGGTTGACATATTTCCATAGACAATCTAACCTGTACAGGGATGAGTAAGAGATGAAAAACTTCAATTGAAAGCACCGCAAAGGTATCTAAGCAATGGTAACATCATTTGAAAAACATCCCTTTCCTTTCCCTGATTTACCGTAGGTTAATAACTTATAACGTAAATGTCAATAACTTACAGCATAAATATCTTTTTATAGGCAGTCTTTCACACTAAATCGACAACACAGGCCGTACAAGATACTTCCTTTTTCCGTACACTGTTCTTCGTGCTAGTATCAGGTTTAGTAAACATACACACAAGTAAAAATGCTAATCGTTTCTCTCTGCGCCCACCATGCAAAAAAAAATGACCCAAGAAGATAATTGCCTCCATTTCTTTTCCCATAGCATCCTATGCGCGTTGTAGCTCTCTGGTCCAGCCCACGACGCCTCGTTATGTCGCCTGTTGTTGGAGGACAGATAAAGGGAATTAGTCCCTTCTGATTTCTATATAAGAAAATATGATAGCCATAATAAATCCTATAAGATTAACACTGCTAGCGTAACGCGAGTCGAGGCGGACGTCATCGCGGTAGCAACGACGGACGCCGAGACGAGCACGTGACACCATTCCCACCCTGTCTTAGCGTATCGCGAGTCGAGGCGGACGTCGTCGCGGTAGCGACGACGGACGCCGAGACGAGCACGTGACACCA
>NW_025248223.1:0-2342 GCF_018294505.1 Triticum aestivum | reverse complement strand
AACATTAGTGGGGATTACTGTAGCAAGATTATCCGGGCGTTACAAATCTCCTCCACTACAAGAAATCTCGTCCCGAGATTTTAGGAGGTAGAAGGAAACAGTGCGGGGTATTCATCACGCAGGCGATCCTCGCGTTCCCAGGTGGCTTCGTCTTCAGAGTGATTCGACCACTGGACCTTGAGGAACCTGATCGCCTTCTGGCGTGTGCGGCGTTCAGCTTGGTCGAGAATGCGGACCGGATGCTCTTTATAGGAGAGGTCCTGTTGCAATTCGAGGACTTCATGATCCACAGCTCGGATGGGGTCCTTGAAGCAACGGCGGAGTTGGGACACATGGAACACATCGTGAACCTGAGAAAGGTTCGACGGAAGCTCCAGTTGATATGCCACTTTTCCACGCCTTTCCAGAATAGTGAATGGGCCAATATAGCGAGGAGCTAGCTTGCCCTTGATCCCGAAGCGGTGAGCACCCTTCATTGGTGTAACGCGAAGATAGGCCTTTTCGCCAGGTTGATAGACCATGTCTTTATGATGACGGTCATAATTACTCTTTTGGCGTGACTGAGCAGTCTTGAGATTCTCGCGAATAATGCGGACTTGTTCTTCGGCATGTTGGATAATATCCGAACTGAAGAGTGGACGTTCCCCAGTTTCTGACCAGTTCAGAGGGGTTCGGCACTTTCGTCCATATAACACTTCGAAGGGGGCCATCTTCAGACTAGCCTGATAGCTATTATTATAAGAGAACTCAGCATACGGAAGAGATTCCTCCCATTTCTTGCCGAAGGAAATAACACAAGCTCGAAGCATGTCTTCGAGAACTTGGTTGACACGTTCAACTTGCCCTTGTGACTGAGGATGAAAAGCAGTGCTGAAAGACAGATGAGTGCCCATAGCTTCTTGGAAACTTGCCCAGAATCTTGAAGTGAATAAACTGCCACGGTCTGAACTGATAACCAGCGGAATACCGTGAAGCGAGACAATTCTGGTCATGTAGAGGTTTGCCAGCTGACTAGCAGCGATCGTTTCCTTGACAGCCAGAAAATGTGCAACTTTAGATAGTCGGTCAATGACGACAAGAATAGCATCATTACCCTTTTGCGATTTGGGAAATCCAGTAACGAAGTCCATCTCGACATGGTCCCATTTCCATTCAGGAATAGATATAGGTTGCAGAGTTCCAGCAGGCCTTTGATGTTCTGCTTTGATACGACGGCAAACGTCACATTCAGCAACATAACAAGCAATGTCTTGCTTCATGTTAGACCACCAGAACCTCTGGCGGATGTCTTGATACATCTTCGTACTACCAGGATGGATACATAGAGGCGTATCATGAGCTTCTTTCATAACCTCCTGGGTCATATTCAGGTTTTCCTTCTTACACGGCACCACTAGGCGGCCTTTGAAGTACAAGGCGCCATCATCAGCAATAGTGAAGGATGAGGAACCTCCTTCTTTGAGGTCTTGCTTAATCTTGTAGACTTCAGAGTCAAATCCCTGCATTGTCTTTATGGTGCCCACGAGATCGGGTTCAACAGCCAGGGTATAGAGGGAACCCTGGGAAACAACACGGAGATTCATCTTGCGGAACTCCGGAGGAGGGGGAGCGAGTGCACCCTGAGGAACAATATGGAGGTTCAGCTTTCTGAATTCTTCAACAAGTGAGGGCTGGACTTTGTGAACCTGGAGGTGGTTGCAGTAAGACTTGCGGCTCAAGGCATCAGCCATTACATTAGCCTTGCCCGGGGTATAGGAAATACCCAAATCAAAGTCTGCAACAGTCTCCATCCATCTCTGCTGACGGAGGTTCAGGTCTGGCTGAGTAAACAGATACTTCAGACTTTGGTGGTCAGTGTAGATCTCGCAACGATTACCGAGTAGGTAATGTCGCCACTGTTTTAGTGCATGAATGACCGCAGCAAGTTCGAGGTCGTGAACTGGGTAGTTCTCTTCGTGAGGGCGCAATTGACGAGAGGCATAAGCAACCACTTTGCGCTCTTGCATTAGGACACAGCCTAATCCTTGACGGGAAGCGTCGCAGTAAATGACGAAGTCCTTCTTAGTATCAGGTGGAGCTAGTACTGGGGCAGAAGTCAACTTGTCTTTGAGTGCCTGGAAGCTTTCCTGACATTTGTCTGTCCATTGGAACTTGACGCCCTTATGCAATAGGTTAGTCAGAGGCCTGGCAATCTTGGAGAAGTTCTCGACGAATCGACGGCAGTAGCTGGCGAGACCGAGAAAACTTCTGACTTGCTTAACGTTCTTCGGAGGAGTCCAATCGAGAATAGCCTGAACTCGTTCAGGGTTGACGGCAATACCATCCTTAGAGATGACATGCCC
>NW_025248222.1:0-2342 GCF_018294505.1 Triticum aestivum | reverse complement strand
CTTACATAGGCCCGCTTAATTAAGACATGCAAACGTGTGTGCATGCAGATTTCACTGGATCTTGTTAATCATTAAAGTTGATGAAGGAACAGTTGAAGTACTAGACTCACTACTTAAGAAAGCAAGTGACTACACCATCGTGAAGGGGATAGTCAACAGGTAATTTCAATCATTATTAACTATCTCTCGGCCTATTTAATTAGTTCGTCATTTCCTGATAACAAGTATTTAATAACCCATTTATTCACTTTCTTTGTCGGCAGGCAGGGCTTGGGTAAAGTTCATCAGGGTCACTCCAGGCCCATGGAAACAAAATCTGAAATGGTATCGACCCTAGGTAAGTAATTAAGTAGTACTAGCTAGCTGCCATCTCTTTAATTATCATGCTTGATTAATTATTATCTGATCAAATTCCATTCTCGTAAAGGCCCTGAAGCAGGCGCCGGGGAATAATCTGTGTGCATACTACGTTTGCGAGGACATTTGCATGATGACATCCGAAAGGAGCAAATCTCAAAGACAGGAGTGGGTACGTTTGTCAGAAGACTATTCACAATTTTTACACCATTATCGATATCTAGTCACACAACTAATACACATGCATATTGATCTCCTTCTTAACAGTTCAAAGAGGTGCGGGAGAAGCTCCTAACAGAGGACCGCATAGAAGCAATTCAAGAGGAAATAGCGGGATTTTTGCTCGACCAAGTCATAGATCCCAAAGGAGAATACTATTACCCGCTACCGCCCCCATGAACCACTTCCAATTGTTATCGTGCTCCGAAGGCACCAATTAGGCTAATGCCACTGGCTCTGAAGGCACCAATTAGGAGAAATTGTATATATATATATATATATATATATATATAATGATCGGTTCTACTTGAAATTCTATTTATATATATGCATAACGTGTACAATATGTAGTATCGTAAAATACCAGCAAACGAAAAAGAATTAAATGGAAAACACAAAATTAAATGAAAAAGAAATCATAAACCCAAGCCCCCCAACCTTTTAATACCGGTTGGTGACACCAACCGGTACTAAAGGGCTCCCTACCACCGAAGCTGGCTCGTGCCACGTGGTTGCCCTTTAGCACTTGTTCGTGCTGAACCGGTACTAAAGGAAGGGGGGCTTTAGTGCCTACACTTTAGCGCCGGTTACCAAACCGGCACTAAAGGGCCTTACAACCGGTGCTATTGCCCGGTTCTGCACTAGTGGGAGTATCATAAGAGACTTGAATACTATAAATTGTTTCCACATTAAAAGAGTAATGTTCAGAAAAAGGGTAATCATGATCATAACAAGTTTTATAAATATAATCATCGCTACTTTTTATAGCATAAGTTTCATCACAATAATCATCATAAGTAGCAACTTTGGTCTCATCATAATCAATTGAAACCTCTTCCGAAATAGTGGATACATCACTAAATAAAGGCACGACCTCTCCAAATCCACTTTCATAAATATTATAAGATTCAACATCCTCCAAAATAGTGGGATCATTACTTCCTAACGTTGACACTCTTTCAAACCCACTTTCATCACTATAATCATCATAGGTAGAAGGCATGCTATCATAATAACAACTTTGCATATCAAAACTTGGGAGGCTAAAAATATCATCTTCATTAAACGTAGCCTCCCCAAGCTTGGGAAAAACATTAGTTGCAGCAAATATATTCTCAAAAACATCATCTTCATCAAACATAGCATCCCCAAGCTTGGGCCTTTTCATATCATAAGCATAATCACTCTCATCATTAATAGTATGGTTAACACCAATAGTATAGCAATTATCATATTCTTCCAAGCAAGTGCCAAAAAGATTTTCAAGATCATAAGAAGTATCATTATCTTCCCAATCATAATCATCACAGCAAGCAATAGGCATAACGAGATCATCATCAAGTGCATCATCTTCCACAATTATTTTTGATTCATTCTCATGAGGCACAACAATAATAGGAGAAACTTTATTTGGGAGAGATATCCTTTTACCTCTCTTCCTTTTTCTTTTCTTCTTATTCACCACATCATGTGTGGGTTCAATCCTCCTTTTGGAGCTCCTTATTAATGATATTGGTTGAATAGAAGGCTCCTCCTCGTTACCTGATTCATCATAAGAAATAATAGGAGAATATTGGGAAGTCTCTTCCCTTTTGTTAGCATTCTCTTCATCTTCTATTTGTTTTCTTTTATCTATGTAATTGGCAATATAAGGATTTTCAATGCAATTCACCGCACAATACATATAAATTTCCTCTAGATCAAAACCAAGAAGTTTATAATGGGTAAATTCTGGAAGATGCTTAGTTATATGTTTCATTTCTTTG
>NW_025248221.1:0-2343 GCF_018294505.1 Triticum aestivum | reverse complement strand
ATCTAAGGCCTCCTCCCCTCGCGGGAAGAAAATGGCCGCCTCCAAAGACTTGGAGACGGAGGTGCCCAGACAAGGGAAGAAAGCTTCACCAGGGGGCCCTGCCCCAAAGGGTGTCCTTACTGCGCCATGCCCGCCAACGGGCCAGCCCTCAGCCGAGCTGTAAGTTAATCGTAAATACGAAGGTACTACTTCCTTCTCCGAGAACAATAACCAAGATCTATTCTTTGCAGTCCGGCTAGCAGCTCTTCTCGACAGAGTTTGTCTTTGGGGGATCTCCTTCCAGAGATGATGGACAGTCAGACCCCACCAACCTCTCGGCCTCATGAGGCGGGTGGTGTTGGAAATATGCCCTAGAGGCAATAATAAATTGGTTATTATTATTATATTTCCTTGTTCATGATAATCGTTTATTATCCATGCTATAATTGTATTGATAGGAAACTCAGATACATGTGTGGATACATAGACAACACCATGTCCCTAGTAAGCCTCTAGTTGACTAGCTCGTCGATCAATAGATGGTTAGAGTTTCCTGACCATGGACATTGGATGTCGTTAATAACGGGATCACATCATTAGCAGAATGATGTGATTGACAAGACCCAATCCTAAGCCTAGCACAAAGATCGTAGTTCGTATGCTAAAGCTTTTCTAATGTCAAGTATCATTTCCTTAGACCATGAGATTGTGCAACTGCCGGATACCGTAAGAATTCTTTGGGTGTACCAAACGTCACAACGTAACTGGGTGGCTATAAAGGTGCATTACAGGTATCTCCGAAAGTGTCTGTTGGGTTGGCACGAATCGAGACTGGGATTTGTCACTCTGTGTAAATGGAGAGGTATCTCTGGGCCCACTCGGTAGGACATCATCATAATGTGCACAATGTGACCAAGGGGTTGATCACGGGATGATGTGTTACGGAACGAGTAAAGAGACTTGCCGGTAACGAGATTGAACAAGGTATCGGGATACCGACGATCGAATCTCGGGCAAGTACAATACCGCTAGACAAAGGGAATTGTATACGGGATCAATTGAGTCCTTGACATCGTGGTTCATCCGATGAGATCATCGTGGAACATGTGGGAGCCAACATGGGTATCTAGATCCTGCTGTTGGTTATTGACCGGAGAACGTCTCGGTCATGTCTGCATGGTTCCCGAACCCGTACGGTCTACACACTTAAGGTTCGATGACGCTAGGGTCATAAAGGAAGTTTGTATGTGGTTACCGAATGTTGTTCGGAGTCCCGGATGAGATCCCAGATGTCACGAGGAGTTCCGAAATGGTCCGGAGACAAAGATTTATAAATGGGAAGTCCTGTTTTGGTCACCGGAAAAGTTTCGGGTTTTTCCGGTAACGTACCGGGACCACCGGGAGGGTCTCGGGGGTCCACCAAGTGGGGCCACCAACCCCGGAGGGCTGCATGGGCCAAGTGTGGGAGGGGACCAGCCCCAGGTGGGCTGGTGCGGCCCCCACAGGGCCCAAGGCGCAGGGAAGTGGGGGAAGGGGGCAAACCCTAGGGGAGATGGGCCCTAAGGCCCACCCTAGGTGCGCCTCCCCCCTCTCCCCTTCTGGCCGCCACCCAGATGGGATCTGGGGGCTGCCGCCACCCCTGGGGAGGGAACCCTAGAGGGGGCGCAGCCCCCTCCCCTCCCCCTATAAATACTTGAGGTGTGGGGGCTGCCCAACACATGAGTTTTGATCTCTCCCTGGCGCAGCCCTACCTCTCTCCCTTCTCCTCTCCTGTGGTGCTTGGCGAAGCCCTGCAGGATTGCCACGCTCCTCCACCACCACCACGCCGTTGTGCTGCTGCTAGACAGAGTCTTCCTCAACCTCTCCCTCTCTCCTTGCTGGATCAAGGCGTGGGAGACGTCACCGTGCTGTACGTGTGTTGAACGCGGAGGTGCCGTCTGTTCGGCACTAGGATCTCCGGTGATTTGGATCACGACGAGTACGACTCCTTCAACCCCGTTCTCTTGAACGCTTCCGCTTAGCAATCTACAAGGGTATGTAGATGCACTCTCCTTCCCCTCGTTGCTGGTTTCTCCATAGATAGATCTTGGTGACACGTAGGAAAATTTTGAATTTATGCTATGTTCTCCAAGAGTGGAATCAGAGCTAGGTCTATTGCGTAGATTCTTTGCATGAGTAGAACACAAAGTAGTTGTGGGTGTTGATTTTGTTGAATATGCTTACCGTTACTAGTCCAATCTTGTTTCGATGGTATTGTGGGATGAAGCGGCCCGGACCGACCTTACACGTACACTTACGTGAGACAGGTTCCACCGACTGACATGCACTTGGTGCATAAGGTGGCTAGCGGGTGCCAGTCTCTCC
>NW_025248220.1:0-2343 GCF_018294505.1 Triticum aestivum | reverse complement strand
GATGCTTGCAATCCTCAGGATTTATCCTTCTGGCTCAGACATCATTTTAAACATGAGCTGGTTCTCGACCAATCTGATTGCCATCGATTGTACCCCTAAGCATACGCAACTTATCCATCCTTACTCAGAGTGTTTGCTTCTGATCCCTTGGTCGGAAATCATAATTCTTTTGCAATTGAGCTTTGAATTAGTCAGTTGTTTCTATAGTCTGATCTCCTTGCATTGTTTCTTCCTTTGGTTGAGTACTGATGCTCACATCAGATCCTTTGAGGACCACCGGATCCTTTGTTGGATTTTATCCGATAGCGTCCTTCATATTCAATCCCTTTGGAAGTTCTTTCTCCATTGGTAAATCCTATCCTCTGATTGACCAACCATGCTCTGCTTTCGAGCTTGTGGTATTTACTATTGAAGCTTGTGGTATATGTTTCCACGATACCCTGATGGGTTGAACCTATGCCTTCCTTAATATGTGTGAACTCGAAAGTTTTCACGAGTCATACTCTTCTGGTGTTGCTAGATAAAATCTCAACACTACAACTTCTTCAAAAGTGAGAGGTGAATGGAAGGTTATACATTGAAGAAGTGGGAGTCGACCTTGAACGTTGTGTTCATGCCCATGGACACGATGTAGATCCTACCATAGAAGCTTCTTGTAATAATAACTATTTTGTTGATATAAGATCATCTGGTATCTGTGAACAGATCCTATGCAATCGTGGTTTCGACCATATTTTCTCTTTGATCCCATTTCTCGGACAAGTTTAAGCACTTGTCTTTTGTAAGTCAATACACCAGTCCAACCTCTACCTTGATCTACAGTCGAGTATTACCCTCTGGTATCTCGAGTATATCTAAGAACTGTGTTGCATCTTATGAGTCTCCATCAGCTATTATTTCTCACCGATTCCAATTTTTCATGGGTTCTGCGTTGTTAGTCGCTCAAGAACACCGGTAAGTGAACCGATTCCGCACTCTGGTTCGATAACTCTAAGTAATCTTCGTTGCTTATGAGTTTAATAATCCTTCAAGTCATTCCAAGCCTAATCGGCTATATCATTATCGTGCTAAATTTTAACTGTGCTACCTGGTCCTTAATCTCGGAGCACAACTTTCGATGATGAGCTAAGCTTACGTCGATCTTCCTCGTCATATCAGTTCACCTTGAACAACAAGCTTGATTTCAAGTTTGTGTCCTACCCATGGTTCCAATAACCTTCCGCTTCATCATTCCTTTGATTTGACATCATCGCTGAATGATTACATCTTGAAATCTCTCGACAAATGTGTCGTAACAACATCAACCTTATGAGGTCTTCCAAGATATCTATTGAATTCTTGATGAGAAATAGCATCCTTTGCCCTCGACGATTTGGGTTATCATCGACAACAATATTGCATTCCCTCCAACACAAAACTTGTTCCTGTTTTGTGCTGTACCTTGAGTTCCTTGCTATCCAACTTATGCTATATTCTACCGCGGAGTATTACCATCTTTGATGTCAAGAATGTTGTGAGGATTGCTCCACCTATTAAGAATTCTTGCTATAATGATACTTCTCACCATCACCATTCTTTCTTGGTCCTCGTGCCGATTCCAACCGGGGTACCCACAAGTGAACGGTGTTGTTTGGATTCTGCACTTCTAGCAACCCTATTGCTTTGGAGTTAATGATCGATAATTCATTCTTAGCCTATCGGTTGCTGAACCACCATTCTAACGTTGATCATGCTACTGTAAGCCCATATTTCGGGTGCACTTTTCAACCAATTTTTAATTGTGTATGTTTTTCTCGAGCTTACATCATTATATCATTTGATCCGACAAATGTTATCTCCTTGTTCACATAACCGTGGAAATCCACATTTTTGGATACCTCGTTGAATTATCACTGAGTCCATCAGCCACCTCCTCATCCTCTCCTTGGCTTAATGATGAATCCCTTCGTGTATCCAGAGTCTGACCTTTGCTTGAATACCATGTCAATACTATCTCGAAGCATGTCTATGTTACTCCGATTTTCAACAGGAACATTTGAAGCCCAATGCTAAATGTTACTTGCTCAATTATCCAAACACCGTTGCATGGGTAATGTCATGAAATTTCTCTCCCCTTTACTAAAGAGTTTTATACATATCATGCTCTGCTTGTCCTTGGGAAGGATATACCCTCGATATATGTGTTTAAACACATTTTCCTTTCCATTATTTGGTTTAACCTTTCTTGTTATCTATATGTTCTAAGCAGTAATATTCTCCTACTTATGTAAACCCCTCGGTGTACAGTTCTGTCAGCAAGACCCTGTTACTATTGTTGATGACATTCCGGTAGCCACCGATGGA
>NW_025248219.1:0-2343 GCF_018294505.1 Triticum aestivum | reverse complement strand
GATGCTTGCAATCCTCAGGATTTATCCTTCTGGCTCAGACATCATTTTAAACATGAGCTGGTTCTCGACCAATCTGATTGCCATCGATTGTACCCCTAAGCATACGCAACTTATCCATCCTTACTCAGAGTGTTTGCTTCTGATCCCTTGGTCGGAAATCATAATTCTTTTGCAATTGAGCTTTGAATTAGTCAGTTGTTTCTATAGTCTGATCTCCTTGCATTGTTTCTTCCTTTGGTTGAGTACTGATGCTCACATCAGATCCTTTGAGGACCACCGGATCCTTTGTTGGATTTTATCCGATAGCGTCCTTCATATTCAATCCCTTTGGAAGTTCTTTCTCCATTGGTAAATCCTATCCTCTGATTGACCAACCATGCTCTGCTTTCGAGCTTGTGGTATTTACTATTGAAGCTTGTGGTATATGTTTCCACGATACCCTGATGGGTTGAACCTATGCCTTCCTTAATATGTGTGAACTCGAAAGTTTTCACGAGTCATACTCTTCTGGTGTTGCTAGATAAAATCTCAACACTACAACTTCTTCAAAAGTGAGAGGTGAATGGAAGGTTATACATTGAAGAAGTGGGAGTCGACCTTGAACGTTGTGTTCATGCCCATGGACACGATGTAGATCCTACCATAGAAGCTTCTTGTAATAATAACTATTTTGTTGATATAAGATCATCTGGTATCTGTGAACAGATCCTATGCAATCGTGGTTTCGACCATATTTTCTCTTTGATCCCATTTCTCGGACAAGTTTAAGCACTTGTCTTTTGTAAGTCAATACACCAGTCCAACCTCTACCTTGATCTACAGTCGAGTATTACCCTCTGGTATCTCGAGTATATCTAAGAACTGTGTTGCATCTTATGAGTCTCCATCAGCTATTATTTCTCACCGATTCCAATTTTTCATGGGTTCTGCGTTGTTAGTCGCTCAAGAACACCGGTAAGTGAACCGATTCCGCACTCTGGTTCGATAACTCTAAGTAATCTTCGTTGCTTATGAGTTTAATAATCCTTCAAGTCATTCCAAGCCTAATCGGCTATATCATTATCGTGCTAAATTTTAACTGTGCTACCTGGTCCTTAATCTCGGAGCACAACTTTCGATGATGAGCTAAGCTTACGTCGATCTTCCTCGTCATATCAGTTCACCTTGAACAACAAGCTTGATTTCAAGTTTGTGTCCTACCCATGGTTCCAATAACCTTCCGCTTCATCATTCCTTTGATTTTACATCATCGCTGAATGATTACATCTTGAAATCTCTCGACAAATGTGTCGTAACAACATCAACCTTATGAGGTCTTCCAAGATATCTATTGAATTCTTGATGAGAAATAGCATCCTTTGCCCTCGACGATTTGGGTTATCATCGACAACAATATTGCATTCCCTCCAACACAAAACTTGTTCCTGTTTTGTGCTGTACCTTGAGTTCCTTGCTATCCAACTTATGCTATATTCTACCGCGGAGTATTACCATCTTTGATGTCAAGAATGTTGTGAGGATTGCTCCACCTATTAAGAATTCTTGCTATAGTGATACTTCTCACCATCACCATTCTTTCTTGGTCCTCGTGCCGATTCCAACCGGGGTACCCACAAGTGAACGGTGTTGTTTGGATTCTGCACTTCTAGCAACCCTATTGCTTTGGAGTTAATGATCGATAATTCATTCTTAGCCTATCGGTTGCTGAACCACCATTCTAACGTTGATCATGCTACTGTAAGCCCATATTTCGGGTGCACTTTTCAACCAATTTTTAATTGTGTATGTTTTTCTCGAGCTTACATCATTATATCATTTGATCCGACAAATGTTATCTCCTTGTTCACATAACCGTGGAAATCCACATTTTTGGATACCTCGTTGAATTATCACTGAGTCCATCAGCCACCTCCTCATCCTCTCCTTGGCTTAATGATGAATCCCTTCGTGTATCCAGAGTCTGACCTTTGCTTGAATACCATGTCAATACTATCTCGAAGCATGTCTATGTTACTCCGATTTTCAACAGGAACATTTGAAGCCCAATGCTAAATGTTACTTGCTCAATTATCCAAACACCGTTGCATGGGTAATGTCATGAAATTTCTCTCCCCTTTACTAAAGAGTTTTATACATATCATGCTCTGCTTGTCCTTGGGAAGGATATACCCTCGATATATGTGTTTAAACACATTTTCCTTTCCATTATTTGGTTTAACCTTTCTTGTTATCTATATGTTCTAAGCAGTAATATTCTCCTACTTATGTAAACCCCTCGGTGTACAGTTCTGTCAGCAAGACCCTGTTACTATTGTTGATGACATTCCGGTAGCCACCGATGGA
>NW_025248218.1:0-2343 GCF_018294505.1 Triticum aestivum | reverse complement strand
GGAACGTAAGGCTCTTTTTACTTCTTATACCTTATGCCCTTCTGATCCGAGTCATCTTATCTTTCTACGGGTATAAGGAACTAGGCTTTCTCTTCTTTCTATCAGGATCACGTGTTACTAATCCGTAGACTTGTAAGTTTGATGAATTCAGGCCTCAGTTCAGTTCCTACTATTTCTGTGTGTTGACAGTTGATTTCGGAACCTTGATATTGTGATGTTGAGTGGTAATGCCACCATTTTTGCAGGATGTCTCAAATATTTTTGAGCATTTACAGTCGTTATGCTGTCCGAGTCATCCCAGGTTTCCAAATAGTCTGATGCATTTGCAAATCCCTTCTTTTCGTTCTCAATGTTCCCTTGGGCCAGATTAACGACACTAATCGTCGAGTTGAGGTACTTCGTTGCCTCGACATATATGTTGGAGCTTATTATGACCATAGGTGTCTTAGAGGGAGTCACCTAGTAATCTAGCCATGTTTTGTGTTCCTAGTGTGATGATTCTGGCCACCATTCTCAAAAGCATCCCGTGATGCCATTTAGTTAGTAGGCATTCTATTTCTGGGTTCTTGAGCCCAAGATTCATCCTACTTACCTCATCTGGATAAGTGTTTGCTAGTTCCTTTAGGATATTAGTAGCCTTTGCGATAGTCCTCGAGGTCCGTGGTATCTCATTCTTCCAATACCATGAACCATCATGGCAGAAGTTCTTTTGAACCAAAAGGTCACGACCAGAGTGCTCTTGATGAGTTCTGCATTCTATATTGTGAATCTGCCAGTTCTACCCTTTCCGCATGGGTTATCCGGAAGAAATGTTGAGCTTCGCTCGACATACTAATCTATGCATCCACAAATCAGAAAAACATATGTTCCTTTGAGTTGTCCCTCTTTAGTTGTATCCTGACCTCCGTCTATCAAGTGATTGTCAGGAATAGCTGTGCCATCGTGTTCGTCAGTGTCTATTATCTTTGTGGTCCGTCGAGCCGTTCTATTTCAGAATGACTAGGAGAAATAAACTCCAGTACCTCATTCATATCCAGGATTGGGTCAAAGCAGTTGTATTTCGCAGATCAAAATGCAACCCAGCTTTTGATTTTGTTCTACCCTGGAGTATTACCCTCTTTTGTCAATAATATCATAAGAATTGCACCACCTCTTATGAATTCTTGTTGCAGTGATACTCATCGCCATCATTATTCATTCCTCGGTCCCTGCATTATTGCAACCGGTATGCCGACAAGTGAATCGTGATGTGTGAAATCAATACCCCTAGCAGCTGTGTTGCTTGGTAGTTAATGGACGATAATTTCATTCTTAGCATGTTGGTTACGGAATCACCATCCCGAGATTGATCATGCTACCTAGTCCATATTTCCTGGTGCACTCTTCGATCAAAGAGTTAGGATTGTGTCAATCCCTCGCTCCCTTGATCATATCGTCTTGCCCTGAAAGGCAAGATTGATCTCGAGCTTACTAACATATTGGTGGCTCGTGATTTTCCAAATATCTCCTCGGAAGTATTACCAGGTTGACACCTGACCGCTAAGTTGAGCTCGTGATCAAGTTGGTTTTCTTATAAACCACCCCTTCTCCAAGAATCCATGTTGGATACCCCTGAGCTAGTTGGTTAAGCTGAACAACAACTGGAGAGTTGGAAGATAAAAGCTTGTCTGACTTAGTTCATGTTAAGGGATATCTTTGTGTGTGTGTGTGTGTGTGTGTGTGTGTGTTGAAGAAAGATGATATCTCCATCGATTGGTCCTCGTGATCAGTTGTTGGATCTATTGCCTTGTCAGAACTTTGACTTGAGTATGGGCTATCGTCAAGTCAAATCAGAACCAACGATGTTCGTAATGTTGTCTTACTCGTGGTTGATCCCTCGAGCATACACCATTACATCTTTTGGTCTGACCAATGCTATCACCGTGTTCACATGATGGTGGAAGTCCAGTGATATGGAAATTCCGATGAGTTGCTGTTGAGCCCATCAGCAGCATTTTGTCTCCCCCATGATTCATGTTGAACATCAACCTAGTGTTGAAAACTTTGTAAGCAATGCCTTCGTGTTCCGTTCATGAAGCTTATGCTTGGATGGAAGAAGTGACTTCCTCGAATTCATGTGCATTTGGTGCAAGTTGCCGCCGTGAGTTCGAGAAAGATTGTTTTTGTTTCCTCTGGTACCATCCCAGGTCAGTTATGCATGTGCGACTGTATTCTATGGTTTGGTAGATTAATTACCTCCACTCCATATGTATTCCCTAGCACACCAAGCCACTGACTGATTTGTTCTAGGAGAAGGATTTAAGTGCTAATCCATGGTAATGCACAAGACTTCGATATCCTCGA
>NW_025248217.1:0-2343 GCF_018294505.1 Triticum aestivum | reverse complement strand
ACGGCCGTGGAGGAGGACGTGGAGGCGGACGCTGGGACGACCACGGCCCGCGCCAGGAATGGCGCGACAGGCCTCGTGAGGACCGCTGGCAGGACCATCCTCGCGAGGGGGCCTGAAGGGACCAGCCTTGTGAGGATCGCCCCCAAAGCAACGCCGGTCTTCCCCCACTAACACCACCAAGAAGGAACGACGACCACCATCAGGACGAGGGGGCTGGGGGCTTCCAGGAGCCGCATGCAATCGCCTGCATCTTGGGCGGCGCCCAGGGCCCAGCCTCTCAGCGCATCTTCAAACAGTTCGCTCGCGAGGTGAACGCGGTGCTCCCCAAGCTCGAGGCCACGCACCCGCTCAAGTGGTCCCAATGCGCCATCACTTTCAACTCGGTAGATCAGCTCAAGTGCGCGGCCACCGCTGGCGCTCTCCCGATGTTGTGCTCTCCAGTCATCAGCAATGTGCAGGTTACCAAGACCCTCATCGATGGCGGTGCAGGGCTCAACGTCCTGTCCGTCGACACGTTCGACAACCTCCAAGTGCCATATGAGAAGCTCCAGCCTGCCAAACCTTTCTCAGGAGTGACCGACGGTTCCACCACACTGATAGGGCAGGTCCGCCTGCCTGTCACCTTCGGAGAGCGCAAGAACTACCGCACCGAGCTCATCGACTTCGACGTCGCGCACATCCGGCTGCCGTACAACGCCATCCTCGGGTATCCGGCCCTGGCCAACTTCATGGTAGTCACCCATCACGGCTACAACGTCCTCAAGATGCCAGGAAGCGGAGGAATCATCACGGTCCCATGTGAAGAAAGAGATGCGGTGTGCTCCCTTGAGCGCGCTTTCCAAGCTACAGCAATCAACGACCCCGATAGTGGAAGCGGGGGCCCTCCGGAGGCCATCCCCAAGAAGAAGAAGTCGCGGTGTGCAGGACCTTAGGAGGATGGCGTCGCGGCAGGAGCCTCATCAGGATCAGCGTCCGTCCTAGGGGCGCCTCCCTCCATCGCATAGGAAGGCGCGCCCGGCGCCCTCCTCGGGCAGGGCTCGGGTGCTCTCTTCTGGAGGGCCTCGGACCTTGCCAACCTCACGAGGGAGGCGCTTGGGCACCACTTGGAGGCGTGTTTCGCGGCACGTTTCCCGCAGGAGAACACAGGGCGAGGAGAGCCCACCACTCAGGAGTTCATCGCCAAGACCACTCAGGAACTGCAAGACACAAGAGCCATGCGCGGCGACAGCCACTCACAAGGCGCAGCTCCCCATCCAGGTCAGGATGTCGGGCTGCGAGTTTGTGTCGAGGTCCCAGGGCTCAATGGGGCCGCATCTCAGGAGCGTTTCTGGCCTTCGCGTGTGGGCCGTTGCGAGGGCCCGCCACACAGCTACGTTTGCATGCCCTTCGGCTTGCCGAGCGTGGCGTCAGCCTATCAGCGCAACATGCGGTGTATCCTGGCGGCTCGCGAGGCCAGGTACCACGCCGTCCTGGAAGAAATGGAGACGGTCTTCAGGGAACCTCCCGAGCCCCCAAAGCCTCCCCAGGCTCTGGTGGTTCATGAGGAGCCACTCCCTCGACGCACGCCTTCAGCTGCACCAACTCTACTTCGTCTATAGAACCAGGTGACATCTTCCAAGCTCGTTTAGCTGGGAGCGCCCCACGGGCTGCATTATTCCCAGGCCGCATGGGTCCGTCCCTGTGGCATGTATCCCTATTACTTTTGTCTTTAGCTTACCCTGCTGGGGGCGCCCCTCGGGCTGCATTATCCCCAAGCCGCTCGGGCCAGACCCAGTGGCATGTATCTTCCTACATTTACCCAAGTTGATCTGCTTTCCATGCTTAACCTGCCTACGGCTATCGCCTGCTCGATCATCGCCTCCCACGGGGCCTCCTCACAGGCACGGCGCCGGTGCATCGGTCCGTCCCTGTCACATCGACAAATGTGAGTGGTCGAGCGCTGGCTCGCGGCACGCCCCGCGCACGTCACCTCACCAGGCCCTTAGTGCCTTCACTCCATCCAGAGCAACCAGCGGCGGGCTGGCAGCTATAACGGCAAACCATGTTCTTCTTGTGCTTGTTCATAGGGATCCCGTGGGGAGGATAGCAGGCGGCACTGCGAGTCTCCTTTTCTCTCGTGCAATTCACTTGCGCGTTAAAGGGGGGGTCCTGAGCATTGTGACTCAGGAGCTCTTACTGGCTCTCCAGCCCTCACCCCCTGGCCTTGACCACGGCATCACGACCTGGAATACCAGCGGCGGCTGAGCTCGCTCGAGGACCGGGACCTGAGGACGTAGAGCACTAAGGAGAGCACGAGAGAAGGGAAACTCGTATGGGCCGGCCTAGCTATACCGCACGAGTTGG
>NW_025248216.1:0-2343 GCF_018294505.1 Triticum aestivum | reverse complement strand
GAGCAATGATTTTTTTGCCACCACTCCGATAAATATGATTTCATGATGAAATTATGCAAGCACTCGGAACATTTGTCAATGTTTCACACAAAAAATTCAAAAAAATTTGAATTGTTTTCAAATTTTTATGATTTTACTATTCATACAGGCTTATTTGAGCTCGAGCTGAGAATAGCTATGTCCCCAACTTGGTGTGCAGGAAGAGGAATAGCTGTCCAATAAAGATATTGAATTTCCTATGAAGAATTTACCTATGAAACCGTGCTAACACAACAGCATTGGGAATTCCCTAAAATTCATATATCCAATCACGCCGTAGATGGAGGATGAATTATAAGCAAATAGAACTTCTTGAGTACTGTAGTTCTTCCTCTTCTTATTAGTTGTAAGTGCATCTAGTGCCCCCTTAGTGATTTTGAAGTATTTAAGACAAATGACTTAAGGGACTAGTGTGTTTGTGAGTGTACACAGGAAGTATAGTCCCTGAAGATTTGGTTTAATGGACCAAAGATGACCCCTAAAAATGTACCTCTTCAAGTGAAGAATTTGGTGTGTCCTTTGAAGAAATTGAAGTGAAGAATTGGAAGCTTCAAGACTTTACTTTTTGAAGAAATTGAAGTGAAGAATTAGAAGCTTCAAGACTTTACTTTTCGTAGTTTCTTTCTTCTTATTTTGAGTCATAGAAAATACCGTACTATTAAAAAGGGTCTAAGTGATACATAATCGTATTTTTGAAGTGATGCTCAAAACCTATTCACTACCTATTTCTTCGAGTTGAAGACTTTGGAAATCTCTTGCAGTACAGTCGAGTTCATTAGCGACAGAGACGAAGTTCTTCTGCTCGTTCACGAATGCTTTAAAAAGAGTCGGTTTTGCAGCGGTTTTTCCTAATTTTCTTTGTTTCCATTTTTGCCTTTCTTTTCTCACCAGTTTTTCTTGGTTTCCTTCTTTTCTTCTTTTTCTGCTATTTTATTTGGTTTTCTCTCTTTTTTAATAATTGTTTTCTCCATTTTGTGTTTGTTTTTCTTTTTTCTTTCATTTTTGTTTGGTTTTAATTTTGTTTCCATTCTTTGGTTTTATGTTGTTTTTTCCTATGTTTGTTTGGTTTTCACTCTACATTTTTGTAGGTCAAAAATATTTTATTAATAAGTGATCAATATTTTTTGAATACACCTTGAAAATTGTTCGAACGCTTATTCAACATTTTTTTAAATACCTGTACAATATTTTAAACTTATTCAACATTTTTCAAATGCTTGTTCAACATTTTTCGTACTTATTCAACATCTTCACATAAAATTCAACATTTTTAATACTTCTTCAAAATTTTCAAATACTTGTTCAACAATTTTCAAATACTCGTTTAATATTTTTTAATTCTTATTCAAAACTTTTATAAATACTTGTTCCAGATTTTTTTTAATGTGTTTTTAAGAGTTTTTTGTATATTATATATTTTAAAGTATACAGAAAAGTACAAAAATAAAGCAAAAAATGAGAACAGAAAACTAAAAAAAAAGACAGGCATTGACCACCCGCTCCCATTTGGGCACCCCCCAACGCGAGAGTTGCCCCCCCCCCCCCTCTCGCTTAAAGCGAGAAATGGGGGCGCAAAAAAGGAGAGGAAGCATCGTCCATTTTTTTTAAGTCCTTCAGACAAGGAGCGACTAAAGAAGAGGCTGCCGCGTTCATTTCTTTTTAATTTATTATATCGGGAGGTGGTGGCTAGATTTTTTCCTCTTCTCTTTAGTTAGTTTTTATTTTCTATGACTTCAGTCTGATGTAAAATAACATTTCTGTATCCTCATATTATCAGTGGGGTAATATGTGCTATTGAACCAGGACAATGTACTAAAACAATCTACTCAACCTGAGTCGTGTTTGTTGCTCAGGGTAGATTGTCCTCGTGTTTTTTGTGTTTGTCGCTCGGGTGAATCTATGTTGGTCTTTTTCTCATTTATTTTGAAATTTATTAACTTTTAAAAATTCATGGTTTTTATTTTCACTTTTCCGTTTTTTCTTTTTTTTCTACTTTATTTTTATTTGTTTTAAATTCATTGAAGTCTTAAAATGGATTTGCTACGTCGCATCTAGATGAAATTTAGTAACGTGTCATATAAGTTTTTGACTGTTCAATCTATTCGCTTAAATATTGTGGAAATCTTGATTGTGTGTTGTTTTACCACGTGTGTCCCATGTCACACTGAGACTATAGTTCGTTTTTCATCCCAATGCAACTCCACCTTCGAGTAGCAACTATAGGTCTTATAGTTTTTAGTTGTCCCAATAGCAAGTACATCATCAATTCACAACTGGCATTATAATTTTGTGTAGTCCCAACTG
>NW_025248215.1:0-2343 GCF_018294505.1 Triticum aestivum | reverse complement strand
GAAGACCTCAGACCACGCGCCGACGAAGAAGGGGCCTTGGCGCGCTCCCGACCAGCGCCCACCATCTTTCAACACCTGCCATGACAAACAGTAAACGAAATTAGTACAACATAAAAAAAGACCGACATGAATAATAATATGTGTATCACTTAAGTGTATCATCATCAAGTACAACATTACAAAATTTAATACCTGACACTACTAATAATCTCGATCAGTATCATCAATAAATGCATAATCATCATCATCACTATAATCAATGACGGGCTCATAGGGTTCAGTGGCATCAACATGTGCAAGGCCACCTTGACGTAATCGGTCAAGCAATGACAGGTCATCCACAGCAGTAACCTCTTCTTGTTCCGGCTCTTCTTGTTCCTCCTCTGGGGTGATGTCGGATTCACTGTCGCTGTCTACTTCAATGTTTTGGGGTGAAGTATAGCGGTTCTTGAAACGCTTTTTGGAAAGACATGTCTCTTGGAAGAATTCTCCTTCATATGTGTCTGGGTTAATGTGAGGTTCATAATCCTCTTCCTTTGGGGGAGATAGTCTAGCACGTGGCGGCACTTCATAAACGACATCCCAACCTTTCAGATTTGGATTAGTTTGACAGGCCCACGGTAGATAGAATACTTGGGCCGCCTGTTGAGCCGTAATATAGACATCAGGAACATCTAAATGGGTGCTTTGGTTGATTTCAACTAGCCCTATATGTTCATGAGTCCTTCTAGTCTCCTTCGGCTGAAACCAATAACATTTGAAGACTACGACATTCGGTGGGTTTTCACCATAGAATAGAAGTTCATAAATTGCTTCAACTCTCCCATAATACTCGGTACCTCCTTCGCCGATAGCAGATACACAACAATTTGTAGACTTTCGGTCGGCCATAGATAGCTCTTTGCCATAGGTACGAAAGCGATACCCGTTGATGTCGTATTTGTCAAATGAACGGACCTTATAGTCAAAACCATTAGCGACTTGTCTCAATTCGGTGTCCATAGACTCTGAATTAGCCTACAAGTTTAATATGAAAGGATTGTTGCATTACTCACAAATTAGTGAATGAAACCGGGATAGCCGCCTACAAATTAGCCTACAAGTCTAATAGAAATTACCGTTTGTTTAAACCAAGAGATGAAACCGGGATAGCCGCCTCCTTGCTTTGCGAGAAGCTCATACTCTTCGACAGAATCCTTTTGGATCACCGCTCCATACGAGAATAAGGCGACGTATCGACTGTATGAAATATCCAGGAATAAGAGCAGTTCAAAGGAAATAGAAGTTGCGAAACTATGTACCGAGAACTTACTCGATGTACGGCCGCACTTCTATCAGGTTGTTGAAGATATACAACGAAATGGTCCGCCATTGTTCGTTATCCAAAGATACTGGATTTGAAACACTGGCTGGTGCGAGATTCCCTTTGAATAGGCTGAGGTTGGATCCACCCTTTTTAGGGTCGTCAGCATTGTACCGAGGCTTCGGATTATGCAAATGACGATTTTTGGCTTCGTAGTGTGCTGTCACGAAGTTTGCCGCCTCCTCAGTGATGAATGCCTCAGCCATCGATGCTTCAATTCTACGTTTATTTTTACATTTTTGTTGAAGCATCTTCTGCATCCTCTCAGTTGGGTAGCACCAACGATTTTGCACGGGCCCCCCCAATCTTGCCTCGGTCGGGAGATGCAAAATCAAATGTTGCATTGGATTAAAGAAGCCCGGTGGAAAGATCTTCTCTAACTTGCAGATCAACTCCGGCGCCAACTCTTCCATTTCTTCTAGCACGCCAGGCGATAGTTCTTTCGCACAAAGAACACGAAAGAAATAGTTGAGTTCTGCCTGTACTAGCCATTCATCCTCAGGGATGAAGCCACGCAACATCACCGGCATTACCCGCTCAATCCATACGTGCCAATCATGACTCTTGAGACCAAATATCTTCAATTTATCAAGACTGGCTCCCCTCTGTAGATTCGCTGCATACCCATCGGGGAACATCAACTGCATTTTCACCCACAAGATAATTTCCCTCATAGCTGGCCTTCCAAGATTGAACCATGCCTTTGGCTTCGTCCAGTTCTGCTTTCCTTTCGGTTCTTTCATGTTTTGTAACGGCCTATCACATAGCGCCTCCAGATCGACTCTAGCCTTAGTATTATCCTTTGACTTCCCATCTATGCCGAACAATGTACCAAAAAGTGCCTCGGCGATATTCTTCTCAGTGTGCATCACGTCGATGTTGTGTGGGCAAAGGAGGTCTTTGAAGTAAGGCAGATCCCATAAGCATGTTTTGTGAGTCCAGGCGTGCTTAGAATTATACCCCTTGAAGTACCCTGGACG
>NW_025248214.1:0-2343 GCF_018294505.1 Triticum aestivum | reverse complement strand
TTGAACACCAAATGTTCCCAAAATTTCACCCCAAATTTGATTTATTTTTTCCACCGACGAAGCACCACTGCTCCGTTTCGCATGAAAATTTTCAAGCATGCCTTATGACACTAACACGGACATCCGCAAAAATACTCAGAATTTTTTTAAACATTTTACCACCTTTTTGCGGTACTATTCGTCTACCCGAGAGCCAAGAAGACCCTCCTGGTGAAAATGAGGAGCATGGCTGCATGCACGGACAAATATGGGCTCAAAACAAACACGCTCGAACACTGACTAGACACCTCCGCGAATGTCTAGGGGGCGGGGATTTGTTAAGTCTGGTTGTAGATGCTCTTAGGGCATCTTCAAGGCGGACCCACAAACCGCTTGCATCCGTCTGGACCGCAGAAGCCATCCAATGTGGGTCTGTATCGATCCGCGAGGCGGTCCAGACGCGTTTTCTCCCGCAAACCGGAGACAAATATGGGGGAGCTTTGTGGGAGTCCGGACACCCAAAACGTAGGAATCTGATACCCTGGCCCACCCCAAACCCTTCATAGACCCCGTGACTCCTTCCTCCACATTTTCTCTCCCTCCTTATTTTCTCTCGTGCCTTCGCTATTGCTCCACCACCCCGGCCACCACGCCACACCCCTGCTGGAACTCTACGTCTCCATCACCTCCAGCGCTCCAGCAAGGCTCCACCCCGCTTCTTCTCCGTCGTCGTTCAACCGCTGTCCTCCAACCGCCCCACCAGCTGTTGGAAATATGCCCTAGAGGCAATAATAAAAGTATTATTATTATATTTCCTTGTTCATGATAATTGTCTTTTATTCATGCTATAACTGTATTATCCGGAAATCGTAATACACGTGTGAATACATAGACCACAATATGTCCCTAGTGAGCCTCTAGTTGACTAGCTCGTTGTGATCAACAGATAGTCATGGTTTCCTGGCTATGGACATTGGATGTCGTTGATAACGGGATCACATCATTAGGAGAATGATGTGATGGACAAGACCCAATCCTAAGCCTAGCACAAAAGATCGTGTAGTTCGTTTGCTAGAGCTTTGCTAATGTCAAGTATCTCTTCCTTTGACCATGAGAGCGTGTAACTCCTGGATACCGTAGGAGTGCTTTGGGTGTATCAAACGTCACAACGTAACTGGGTGACTATAAAGGTGCACTACAGGTATCTCCGAAAGTATCTATTGTTTTATGCGGATCGAGACTGGGATTTGTCACTCCGTGTAAACGGAGAGGTATCTCTGGGCCCACTCGGTAGGACATCATCATATGCGCAATGTGACCAAGGAGTTGATCACGGGATGATGTGTTACGAAACGAGTAAAGTGACTTGCCGGTAACGAGATTGAACAAGGTATTGGATACCGACGATCGAATCTCGGGCAAGTAACATACCGATTGACAAAGGGAATTGAATACGGGATTGATTAAGTCCTTGACATCGTGGTTCATCCGATGAGATCATCGTGGAACATGTGGGAGCCATCATGGGTATCCATATCCCGTTGTTGGTTATTGACCGGAGAACGTCTCGGTCATGTCTACATGTCTCCCGAACCCGTAGGGTCTACACACTTAAGGTTCGATGACGCTAGGGTTATAAAGGAAGCTTGTATGTGGTTACCGAATGTTGTTCGGAGTCCCGGATGAGATCCCGGACGTCACGAGGAGTTCCGGAATGGTCCGGAGGTAAAGATTTATATATAGGAAGTCCTGTTTCGGCCATCGGGACAAGTTTCGGGGTCATCGGTATTGTACCAGGACCACCGGAAGGGTCCCGGGGGCCCACCAGGTGGGGCCACCTGCCCCGGGGGGCCACATGGGCTGTAGGGGGTGCGCCTTGTCCTACATGGGCCAAGGGCACCAGCCCCTAGAGGCCCATGCGCCAAGATATAGGAAAAAGGGGAGAGTCCTAAAGGGGGAAGGCACCTCCGAGGTGCCTTGGGGAGGATGGACTCCTCCCCCCCTCTTAGCCGCACCCCTTCCTTGGAGGAAGGGGCAAGGCTGCGCCTCCCCCCTCTCCCCTGCCCCTATATATAGTGGAGGGGAGGGAGGGCATCCATACCTGAGCCCCTAGCGCCTCCCTCCCTCCCGTGACACCTCCTCCTCTCCCGTAGGTGCTTGGCGAAGCCCTACAGGATTGCCACGCTCCTCCATCACCACCACGCCGTTGTGCTGCTGCTGGATGGAGTCTTCCTCAACCTCTCCCTCTCTCCTTGCTGGATCAAGGCGTGGGAGACATCGTCGAGCTGTACGTGTGTTGAACACGGAGGTGCCGTCCGTTCGGCACTAGGATCATCGGTGATCTGAATCACGACGAGTACGACT
>NW_025248213.1:0-2343 GCF_018294505.1 Triticum aestivum | reverse complement strand
TTGAACACCAAATGTTCCCAAAATTTCACCCCAAATTTGATTTATTTTTTCCACCGACGAAGCACCACTGCTCCGTTTCGCATGAAAATTTTCAAGCATGCCTTATGACACTAACACGGACATCCGCAAAAATACTCAGAATTTTTTTAAACATTTTACCACCTTTTTGCGGTACTATTCGTCTACCCGAGAGCCAAGAAGACCCTCCTGGTGAAAATGAGGAGCATGGCTGCATGCACGGACAAATATGGGCTCAAAACAAACACGCTCGAACACTGACTAGACACCTCCGCGAATGTCTAGGGGGCGGGGATTTGTTAAGTCTGGTTGTAGATGCTCTTAGGGCATCTTCAAGGCGGACCCACAAACCGCTTGCATCCGTCTGGACCGCAGAAGCCATCCAATGTGGGTCTGTATCGATCCGCGAGGCGGTCCAGACGCGTTTTCTCCCGCAAACCGGAGACAAATATGGGGGAGCTTTGTGGGAGTCCGGACACCCAAAACGTAGGAATCTGATACCCTGGCCCACCCCAAACCCTTCATAGACCCCGTGACTCCTTCCTCCACATTTTCTCTCCCTCCTTATTTTCTCTCGTGCCTTCGCTATTGCTCCACCACCCCGGCCACCACGCCACACCCCTGCTGGAACTCTACGTCTCCATCACCTCCAGCGCTCCAGCAAGGCTCCACCCCGCTTCTTCTCCGTCGTCGTTCAACCGCTGTCCTCCAACCGCCCCACCAGCTGTTGGAAATATGCCCTAGAGGCAATAATAAAAGTATTATTATTATATTTCCTTGTTCATGATAATTGTCTTTTATTCATGCTATAACTGTATTATCCGGAAATCGTAATACACGTGTGAATACATAGACCACAATATGTCCCTAGTGAGCCTCTAGTTGACTAGCTCGTTGTGATCAACAGATAGTCATGGTTTCCTGGCTATGGACATTGGATGTCGTTGATAACGGGATCACATCATTAGGAGAATGATGTGATGGACAAGACCCAATCCTAAGCCTAGCACAAAAGATCGTGTAGTTCGTTTGCTAGAGCTTTGCTAATGTCAAGTATCTCTTCCTTTGACCATGAGAGCGTGTAACTCCTGGATACCGTAGGAGTGCTTTGGGTGTATCAAACGTCACAACGTAACTGGGTGACTATAAAGGTGCACTACAGGTATCTCCGAAAGTATCTATTGTTTTATGCGGATCGAGACTGGGATTTGTCACTCCGTGTAAACGGAGAGGTATCTCTGGGCCCACTCGGTAGGACATCATCATATGCGCAATGTGACCAAGGAGTTGATCACGGGATGATGTGTTACGAAACGAGTAAAGTGACTTGCCGGTAACGAGATTGAACAAGGTATTGGATACCGACGATCGAATCTCGGGCAAGTAACATACCGATTGACAAAGGGAATTGAATACGGGATTGATTAAGTCCTTGACATCGTGGTTCATCCGATGAGATCATCGTGGAACATGTGGGAGCCATCATGGGTATCCATATCCCGTTGTTGGTTATTGACCGGAGAACGTCTCGGTCATGTCTACATGTCTCCCGAACCCGTAGGGTCTACACACTTAAGGTTCGATGACGCTAGGGTTATAAAGGAAGCTTGTATGTGGTTACCAAATGTTGTTCGGAGTCCCGGATGAGATCCCGGACGTCACGAGGAGTTCCGGAATGGTCCGGAGGTAAAGATTTATATATAGGAAGTCCTGTTTCGGCCATCGGGACAAGTTTCGGGGTCATCGGTATTGTACCAGGACCACCGGAAGGGTCCCGGGGGCCCACCAGGTGGGGCCACCTGCCCCGGGGGGCCACATGGGCTGTAGGGGGTGCGCCTTGGCCTACATGGGCCAAGGGCACCAGCCCCTAGAGGCCCATGCGCCAAGATATAGGAAAAAGGGGAGAGTCCTAAAGGGGGAAGGCACCTCCGAGGTGCCTTGGGGAGGATGGACTCCTCCCCCCCTCTTAGCCGCACCCCTTCCTTGGAGGAAGGGGCAAGGCTGCGCCTCCCCCCTCTCCCCTGCCCCTATATATAGTGGAGGGGAGGGAGGGCATCCATACCTGAGCCCCTAGCGCCTCCCTCCCTCCCGTGACACCTCCTCCTCTCCCGTAGGTGCTTGGCGAAGCCCTACAGGATTGCCACGCTCCTCCATCACCACCACGCCGTTGTGCTGCTGCTGGATGGAGTCTTCCTCAACCTCTCCCTCTCTCCTTGCTGGATCAAGGCGTGGGAGACATCGTCGAGCTGTACGTGTGTTGAACACGGAGGTGCCGTCCGTTCGGCACTAGGATCATCGGTGATCTGAATCACGACGAGTACGACT
>NW_025248212.1:0-2343 GCF_018294505.1 Triticum aestivum | reverse complement strand
GGCCGGCACCGGAAGCCTCCTCTATCGCGCCCTCGTCCCCGCCGGCCAGATCCGGTCGAGCCGGACCGGGTCCGGCCAACCCCGAGCCTCTCCGGTCGTCCACGTCCTTCTCCGACAAAGAATCCGGCGAAATCTGCCGCCGCCTCGTTTTACGTGTCGGGTCAACCCCAGATCCGGAGGTGATTTTCTGCTAAGTCCCCGTAGTTTTTCACTTTCTCATGCTATGTTCTATGTGCCATAACTTTGTGTGTACTGCTCCATTTTGCATGCATAATATATCAAAATGTTCGTTGTGAGATGCTCTACATTTAGTTCCATTGTTCGATGCTTGTTTGAGTTCATCTTGATGCCCTAATCATCGTTGCAAGAGTGCTATATGATGTTAATCTGCTGAAACTGTTATAACTTGATGATTTGTTATTTTTGTTTCATTTGATATGTGCATCCTATGAGCATGAGCTCTACATATGTTTTGAACTACATCATGCCATCCTTACAGTGGTGCCATCCATGTATTTTTGTGAGTCTCGTACTAAGTGCATCAAGCTTGTTAAGTAGGGTACTTGCTGTTGCTGTTTTACTAGGCTGAATCTGCTATATTATGATGTTATGTAAACCTGCTGCTACAAGTCATTCTATGCATAATCTGGAGATTTTCACTAAGGTTGTTTTGTTATACATGTCATGCTCTATCTATCCATGCCCCTGGTTGCATTTATAGCTTGCTGTAACTTGTTTTTAACTTGCCCTCAAAACTGCTAAATAATGTTGTTGTTAGCCTGTTAACATTAAATTCAGTTTTGCCATGAGCTTTGCTAGTGATACATGCACCCTATGAACCTTATATTACCATTCTTAGCTTCAGAAACATGCCTTCTTACTGTCGGTTGCCTTGCCATGCCATGTATTTCTCTGTGGTGAGTGGTACAAGCTCACCAACATGCGTACTTATTGTTGTTCCTGCCATGTCTGAATCTGTCATATAACTTGCCATGTTTACATGGGTGCCATCATATCTTCTCTGCCTTTTTGGATCATGGTCAGTAAGGGACTTTTGTTATATGCAATTAGTAGATTCATGTCATTCCTTTGTTTGCCATGTTAAGCTCCCGTAACATGTTGTTTGATAGCTCTAAACATTGCAACCTGATGTTATTTCTGCCAAGTCTGAAACTGTTATTATTTGCAATCTTGCCATGTCATTTTGAGCATGTTCTAATGATGTCTGGAGATAGTTCAGTGTTCATGTTTTGTTATGATTTACCTGTACATCATGTCCATGCCTTTTGTTCTCATATTGTGGTACTTTAGCATGTTCTTTTGATGCTTGTAATATGCCTAGTTGCTGTTTTGGACAGATTGTGCTATAACTTGTATAGTGTGTGTGTGTGTTGAACCGTTGCTCCGTTTTGAGTGTGCTCTATATGAAACTTGCCTAGAATTGCATGTAGTTTCATATTAAAATATTGCATCCTTGTTTTGAGGTGTTTGCTTGATGTTTGGGAGCATTTTGCATCAATGCCATGTTTAACTTGTTTTGCTCATATCTTCTAGGCCGTAGCTCCGAACTAAATGAACTTTATATGTAACTTGACTAGAATTTTGTGTACATTCTCTTGGTGCTCTTTAACTTGCTGCTTAACAACTTGAACATAAGGTTTATTCAGATCTGGACCAATTTCGAAATTTGCATATGAGGACTTACCAGAATTGTTGTATGTTGTTCCCGGCCTCATTTAAACTTGTCTTGATGTGTTGCTCTTGTTTGCATCATCTCTTGCCATGAGTAGCTTCATGTAGTCTTGTCTTGCATCATGCTTGGTTGTGCATCTCGTCTTGCTTATGTGTGGTGTGTTTACTATGTTGTGTGCTTCTTCTCGATAGTTCCTATTTCGTTGCGATCATGAGGATTCGTTCGTCTACGCTTGGTTCGGCTTCATCCATTCATCTTCTTCATGGAGTTGTTCTTCTTCCTAGCGGGATTTCAGGCAAGATGACCGTCACCTTGGATCTCATTACTATCATTGCTATGATAGTTGCTTCGTTCTATTGCTATGCTGCGCTACCTATCATTTGCTCTTCAAGCCTCCCAATTGCCATGTCAGCCTCTAACCTTTTCACCCTTCCTAGCAAACCATTGCTTGGCTATGTTACCGCTTTGCTCAGCCCCTCTTATAGCGTTGTTAGTTGCAGGTGAAGTTGAAGATTGCTCCATGGTGGACAGGATTATTTTGGGATATCACAATATCTCTTATTTAATTAATGCATCTATATACTTGGTAAAGGGTGGAAGACTCGGCCTTATGCCTGGTGTTTTGTTCCACTCTTGCCGCCCTAGTTTCC
>NW_025248211.1:0-2343 GCF_018294505.1 Triticum aestivum | reverse complement strand
GTCAAGTTTAACCTGAGTATTCTGTGTGTGCAACTGTTTTGCACCCGTTGTATTTGAACGTAGAGCCTATCACACCCGATCATCACGTGGTGTCTCAGCACGAAGAACTTTCACAACGGTGCATACTCAGGGAGAACACTTATACCTTGAAATTTAATGAGAGATCATCTTATAATGCTACCGTCAATCAAAGCAAGATAAGATGCATAAAAGATAAACATCACATGCAATCAATATAAGTGATATGATATGGCCATCATCATCTTGTGCTTGTGATCTCCATCTCCGAAGCACCGTCATGATCACCATCGTCACCGACGCGATACCTTGATCTCCATCGTAGCATCGTTTGTCGTCTCGCCAATTTATGCTTCTACGACTATCGCTACCGCTTAGTGATAAAGTAAAGCATTACAGGGCGATTGCATTGCATACAATAAAGCGACAACCATATGGCTCCTGCCAGTTGCCGATAACTCGGTTACAAAACATGATCATCTCATACAATAAAATATAGCATCATGCCTTGACCATATCACATCACAACATGCCCTGCAAAAACAAGTTAGACGTCCTCTACTTTGTTGTTGCAAGTTTTACGTGGCTGCTACGGGCTGAGCAAGAACCGTTCTTACCTACGCATTAAAACCACAACGATAGTTCGTCAAGTTAGTGTTGTTTTAACCATCTCAAGGACCGGGCGTAGCCACACTCGGTTCAACTAAAGTTGGAGAAACTGACACCCGCCAGCCACCTGTGTGCAAAGCACGTCGGTAGAACCAGTCTCGCATAAGCGTATGCGTAATGTCGGTCCGGGCCGCTTCATCCAATAATAATGCCGAACCAAAGTATGACATGCTGGTAAGCAGTATGACTTGTATCGCCCACAACTCACTTGTGTTCTACTCGTGCAAATAACATCAACGCATAAAACCTGGCTCAGATGCCACTGTTGGGGAACGTAGTAATTTCAAAAAAATTCCTACGCACACGCAAGATCATGGTGATGCATAGTAATTAGAGGGGAGAGTGTGTCCACGTACCCTCGTAGACCGAAAGCGGAAGCGTTAGCACAACGCGGTTGATGTAGTCATACGTCTTCACGATCCGACCAATCAAGTACCGAACGCACGGCACCTCCGAGTTCTGCACACGTTCTCGATGACGTCCCTCGAACTCCGATCAAGCCAAGCTTTGAGGAAGAGTTCCGTCAGCACGACGGCGTGGTGATGAGGATGATGTTGCTACCGACGCAGGGCTTCGCCTAAGCACCGCTACGATATGATCAAGGTGGATTATGATGGAGGGGGGCACCGCACACGGCTAAGAGATCAAGAGATCAATTGTTGTGTCTATGGGGTGCCCCCCTCCTCCGTATATAAAGGGGAGGAGGAGAGGGCCGGCCAAGGGGAGGAGGCGTGCCCAAGGGGGGAGTCCTACTCCCACCGGGAGTAGGACTCCTCCTTTTCCTATTTGGAGAGGTGCTCCGGTATTATCCCGATCTCATCCGGAACCATTCCGGTGTCCAAATATAGTCGTCCAATATATCGATCTTTATGTCTCGACCATTTCGAGACTCCTCGTCATGTCCGTGATCACATTCAGGACTCCGAACTACATTCGGTACATCAAAACACATAAACTCATAATATAACCGTCATCGAACTTTAAGCATGCAGACCCTATGGGTTCGAGAACTATGTAGACATGACCGAGACACGTCGTCGGTCAATAATGAATAGCGAAACCTGGATGCTCACAATGGCTCCCACATATTCTACGAAGATCTTTAAAACCGCATAACAACATACCTTGTTCCCTTTGTCATCGGTATGTTACTTGCCCGGGATTCGATCGTCGGTATCTCAATACCTAGTTCAATCTCGTTACCGGCAAGTATCTTTACTCATTCCGTAACACATCGTCTCGTAACTATCTCATTAGTTACAATGCTTGCAAGGCTTAGAGTGATGTGCATTACCGAGTGGGCCCAGAGATACCTCTCCGACAATCGGAGTGACAAATCCTAATCTCGAAATACGCCAACCCAACAAGTACCTTAGAAGACACCTGTAGAGCACCTTTATTTTATTTTTTTGAAAAAAACCCCATACATTAATTAATTAATAATGTTATTACAATCGTTCATTACAAAATTCGCCACACAGGGCGGGACGCTATTAAGAAGAATCCCATCAGATTTACTTATAAAGCTAAACTTCGCAATCTCATGAGCCACCTTATTGGCATTCCGATTAATCTTCACAATTTTAAAATTCTTAAGCATCTTCGAAATACTCAAGGCTTCTTTCTTCAGATCAACGAGCGAGGACCTGTCAAGAT
>NW_025248210.1:0-2343 GCF_018294505.1 Triticum aestivum | reverse complement strand
GGCCCGTGAGCTAACTTGGCCCAAAAAGGCCAGGTCTACATTTTGGCCTGCTGAAGGCCCGTCGACGACTAGTGAAAATTGAGGCCCAACATGCATTTTGGCCTGCTAAAGGCCCGTGGTTTCATCTTGGCCGTACAGGCCAGTACAATATCCATCCTGTTAATGGCCTAATGCTACCTGGGTCAAACTAAGCGCTGGGTCGACAAAAGGCCCAACTAAAATATAGGCTGGTGTAAGTTTGGGCCTGGTGCAATGTGTGAAGGCCCCAATCATTCGGGCCCAAGAAAGACGTAGGCCAGCCCAATTGTGGCCCGCTAAAAACCTCGCCCGTTAGAGTTGAATGTTTCGGCCCGGTCAACTACATCTGATTTTTTTTCAGATAGCGAATGATGGTGGTAACTAGTAGGAATTAAGAACAAACCTACTCTATACAATAAATAAATTACGGCATAGTAACTAAGAATAAACCTACACTATATAATAAAGGATTTAAGGTATATTACATCCACTGGGCATCGAAGTTCGCCACCAGTGATCATAAAGCGCAACGAAGAAGCAGATTACAAAAACTGGGCACCACTGCAGCGTAAAAAATAATACTGAACTGAGACCACTTCCAAGACAGTTCAAGAAAGGTTAGCCTTGCAGGGGAACTGCTGCGCAAGCTGCTGAGTAAGGCTGTGAGACCGGCTAAGCATGTCGGTCATAGCTTCCAGGTGTAGTTGTTTAGGGATGAGGTTCTCATTCGTGTTCTCCGCAATCTTTCTTAGAGATAGGACTTCAAGTCGAAGTTGAGTTGCAGAATGCCTTTCTGCTAGAACTTGGGACTGAAGAAGTCGAACTGATTCAGACAACGAATTCTGTGAGCTTGTCTAACTGTTAGTCTCAAGTAACTTGAACACTGCATCAAGACAAGACTTTGGGGTTGTCTCGCTATCTTCAAGATGTTTTGCCTTGTTTGCTGCAATATATGTTGGGTTTGTCTCACAGCCTTCAGCAGACTTGTGCATTCCATCAGGCATATCACCCTGAAACAAAGCAGAGAGATGACAGGTTTTGCACGTGTATAAACAAAGATGATAACTGTGCTGTCAATTCCATCCAATTTCAAATTAGAAAATAAAGAGTAAGTTCAAAATATCAATAGCATAATTTGGCATTGTTCATAATGCGGGGAGCTTCACCACACTACTGGATTACCATGTCAACATAACAAGCATAGATGAAGGGCAAAAAAATCATTGTATCTATTTTGGATAATGTGCATGGCATGTTGTTCATATCATCAGCCACATCAGTAAGATCAAACAGGAGATGACAAGGTGCGAACGTGAGCTGCTTCACCACACACTAGATTATAGATAGGGAGTATGAGAAAATTAAATAGCAGTTGAGGATAAAGGCTTTAGAAGGACTGACTTACATTAACAGTTAACACCGGCTTTATAATGCCCTTCTCCATGTCAAGGGAAGGATAACTCAAGAATTTCAGCATAGAATCTTCTTCATAAGCATTGCCTATACTCTACATTTTGTAGAGAGTAATTATAGATATTATAATACTGGAAGGAATAGAGGATATTGAAGATAAGATGCAGATTGATGCTACATAATCAACTACCAATCCCTGGAAGTACAAGCGTTACAGGACAAAATATACTGACAAGAGCAATGGGCTACACTTCTGCACTAGCATTGTCTGTGTATTCTACTTGTTGGTAAGATTAAATATATATCTGATCTTTTTTGGTAAATGGTGGGCGAGGGAGATCAGATGCAGAATGCTACAAAATGAACCAATCCCTCTTCCCATAATACAAGGGTGTTTTGAACACTGGTGTACAATACAAAACGTTCTTATATTATGGGACGGAGGGAGTAGCTGTTAATGTGAGTACAGTGATAGACCATGTTCAGTCCTTACAAGAGGATTGCATAGCTAAACCTCTTCAAAAGCATTGGGTTGATTCTAAATTTATGTAAGAGTCCATACGGATCTTATAATGTCCACCAAATGGACGATTACGAGGCTAACATGTGTAGTGGTGCTAGATAATCAAACAGCTATGAAAGTAAGTATGGTCATACATGGCAAGAGGTACTCACAAGAGCAATGCAGTGTGCAGTATAGTTGCGAGATTCTGTGGTCCCTTGAGAACGAATGTTCTTCTGCTAACAGTTTTTGTACAAGTGAGACATTAAGGCAAATGCAGAAATGTAGTTCAAATTGTGATGTGGTATCATAGACAGTACCTTACGCTGCAGCCGAGACCAATGTGTAACAAGATTATTCCAGTAAACGTCAGATAAATGTAGCACCGGAGACTTTACAGAAATTTCGTT
>NW_025248209.1:0-2343 GCF_018294505.1 Triticum aestivum | reverse complement strand
GGTGAATTGACGGTGGCGATCTCCGGGCACCGGAGATGAAGACGACGACGCTCCGGTCGACTGGGGCCTCCTCTGGTCGCGTGCGTCGGGTGTATAGCTCCACGGGGTCGAGACGGAGCTCAGGGATGCGGAGAGGGAGCGAGGGGGTGGCTGTGGCCGCGGCGGACGGCGTCGGTGACGACGAGCTCCGCTCGGGCAGAGAGGAAGAGAGAGAGGAGAAGAGGATGGGGACGAGAGAGTGAGCGACGGGTTCCAGAAGGGGTGCGTGGCGTCGTCCAGACGCGTCGGGGCAGCGGTGTGAAGCAGGAGGTGGCGCGCGCGTGCCCACGCGCGGCGACCACACGCCCTCCTGCCTACTGGCAGGAGGTTGAAGACGGTGGGGGCGCCTGCTGGGCTGGGCCAGCAGTGCTGGGCCGCAGCTGGGCCACCAGGTAGGTCCAGGTAAGCGACAGGTAGGTCTTCTGCTCTTTTTTTATTTTTCTGTTCTGTTTTATTTTTTTTATTTTGTTTTGCCACTGTTTTGAATTTAAAATAATTCAAACAATGCCAAAAACTCCTCTGAATATTTTTGTTTTGCTAGATGGACTTTCCCAAAAGCTCATAAAATATTTCAGGGGTATTTGAAATTATATTCTAATTATATGAATATAATTCAAATTCAAATAGCTAATGATTTAAATTCAAAGTCCCAAAAATGAATCCTTTTAAAATGTTCATTATTTTTGGTTTGGATCAAAACCCTTGCCAAAAATATTAAACATCTAAGAAGAGCATTTTGGAACAATGAATGAGATTTTAGGGTTTTTGCCCTTCTTTTATTTAGGGTATTGAGGCTTCCAATTTCCTCAGTTCAAGTTTCAAAATTTTTAACATGATGCAAACACTAGTCAGCACCATAAGCTAGGGATGTGACAACTCGCCCCCACTAAACAAGAATCTCGTCCCGAGATTCAAGCGTAGGGTAGGATGAAGGGGAATGCAACTAACGCAATCTTCACGATCCAACTTGCACTTCATAGGAACGTTGATTTGATCACCATCTTTGTCTCGACGTCTTGCTCTGAGAACTCTAGCTAACATGACAACGAGAGGGAAAGAAAGATTCTGGAAGGATCGATCTTCTCAAAGGTCGAACAACTCACGGAATGAGACATAGAACCATCTCTCAGGTTGAGACACGAGATACACATCAAGAGGGGTGGAAAGAAACGGATGACGAAGGTTCAGTAGGTGGACAACAATTCCACACTTAAGAAGGTGGTAAACGATTGTCAACGTAGCGAGGAGTTGAGTTGTCGCGATACCATAACGGGGCACCTTAGGGAAGGTGACTTGTGGAAATATCCCCTTAAGTGGCAAAAGAATTACCTTTGATTCAGAGATCATTGAAACTCTTTAAACCAGCCTAAGGCAATTCTCGAGCGATCGTTTGGAGGGGGTCGGTAGAATGGCATACTCGGACTTGGATGATGTGGATTACCTTGTTGAAGACAACGTAATGGATGAATTTGCTTACCACCGGAAATGGAAGAGACCCATAGTAGAATGGCACAATGGCAGTGCAAGCTGGGAACAAAATGCAAATGCTGGGAATGATTCTGGTAACTGGGGAAGAACCCAACAATAGAGAGTGAATTCACTATTTGAAAGGTCATAGCATTGCCGAGGAAACTGAGAGCATCCCAGTTAGTGTCGATGATAACACCTAGCGCTTGTGCGTGCCCTCAAGAACTTGAGCATTTCTATATTCATCAAGGTTTTACCAATATCCGTGTCAAGGATCCTGGCAACACATCATACTACCATGATGAATACCGGTGGAAGATGCAGATGCAAAGGAAGATAACACCTTCTCATATTTCACCTTAGCGAGGCGAAGGAAACAAAATCTGGATGATCGACCGAGAGACATTTAGCACTCCGCTTCTAATGTTCTCCTTGATGTGCTAGCGTAATCCATAGATAATTATGGTTTGATATCTAGAACATCAAGTAAAGGTCGGACTTCGGGAGCACAAAAAGCCATAAGGAATAACTATGGAGGTAAATCCTGCGAAATCCTTATGGGGAGGTGGCCAACTTCTTCAATCAAGATACTACAACAATAGGTCTTCCGGCGGGGTGTGTTGGCCACGACATCCACTTTACCGGTTATCGAGGGACCAATATTATAGTTCTTGGGAAATGTTCCAACCATCATATCTGCCTGAGATTCAGAACTGGTTGGTGTCAGAATATTCCAGACTCATCGAGTCTAGGAAGAAAAATGAAAGTTTGCAACACAAATCGACGAGATGACGTTGCGAGATTCTCGGGAAATGAACTACGATAGCAAGCTCCAAA
>NW_025248208.1:0-2343 GCF_018294505.1 Triticum aestivum | reverse complement strand
TATATATATATATTTGTGAATATATACATCACGTACACATCAGGTGTTTTTCGTTCTCCAGGTTATATGCTTGACGTGAGGCCATCCCATAGATCGTAATTCTTCTCGCACGCGTCTCCGGCTTCACGCTGCGGAGAACAGCTTCTACAACATCTCTCATCGCCAACAACGGAGAGCACCTTCCCTCGCTTCCGTCACGAACACGAACAGGCCGCCGTCCTTTCTGATCTGCTCTAATCACCCAGGTTTGGACAAATAACTCACATGTACAAGTATCGATCACATAAGCATCCTCATAGGTAATCCTAACTATCTCTTCGATGTTGCAATTCAATGACGAAGTCTTTCATGGCATACAAAACCTTTTGTCAGATCAATACTTCCAGTAGAGGAAAGGAATTAACAATCAAGGCAAGAGTGTCGAGACTATGGGATTCCATATTGATCAGTAATGGTGAAATACTTAGTCTAGACATGGTGCTTATTGATGAAGAGGTATAATGGTTCTCTCATAGAAATTACATCCTTGCTTGAATTATTTTGATAATAAGATTTAGCTTCAATCTACATGCTAATTACAAATACAATTGAAGGGGACAATGTTGCATGGAGTTATCAATAAGGCATATATCGAAAAGTTAAGGTCATTTATTCAAGAAGGCAATGTGTACCTCATTAAAAACGTGAGAGTCATTCCAGCAGCAGCAAAATTTCGACCTGTACAAAATGAGATGATGATTAACTTCTCACCCACAACAAATATAGAGGAGATTAAAGATAATGAAGACATTCCAAAGCATGGTTTCAACTTTTCAAGCATGGAGGAACTCTCCCAAAGAGTAAACATTGACACTTATCTCTCAGGTATGATATCATTGAACTTTTTAGATACAGTATGCCATATTTTTTCATGTCATGTATAAAATGCCATCTAAATTCATGTGCTAACAGATGTTATTGGAGTTGCAACACACATAGGACCAATTGAAGAAACTAGAACATATCTTGGGCTCTCCAGAATCCGTGATATCTTCCTTCTAATCGAGTAAGCCAAAAAATACATCATATTTGCAGCCAAGGTGCTCATGTCATGTATTCACAATTGTTTTACTTTTTGTTGACAGAGACCAGGAAGTCAAAGTTAGATTATGGGGTGATAAAGCTGATCTAATTGATGTGAAGTCAATAGGGAATGTCATTATAATTACATCAACAACAGTGAGAAAATTTGGCAGTATGTCTTTTTTCAAATTTTAATCACTTATTTTATCATCTCTCTGCTTGGTTTTACATAGGAAAATGATTATTTGAACCACTATTTAGGATATTCTCTATCGTCAAATAGTGCAACTCAAGTTTTTATAAATTTAGATATTCCCGAGACTATGGATGTGCAAAACAGGTAAGCGAAATTCCTACAAATATTGCCCTTTTAATGTGAACGTGAGTACTACCTACCCTGGCTCATAACTTTTTGTTTTCAAATAGCATTTGTTCCAAGGAAAAGATTATCAAAGAACTACATGTTGAGGAGAACCATCTAAAAGGGACACTGGAAGAGCAAATGCACTACAATAGAAAAACTTTAGAAGAGTTAAATGGCATTCTGTTAGACTCATCAAATCAGATTCGTAATCCAGCAATAATAATGAATAGTTTTTTCACACTCAGAAGCATAAATATATTTATATTTTCTCTACAGGGAAGGATATTTACCGTGGAAGCAGTAATTAATGATGTTAATACAAGATATGGTTGGTACTACATATCATGCAGCGAAAATAATTGCAAGAAGCTACTTGAAAAGAGAATTGATTACTACTATTGTACCAAATGCGATAGGAAAGCTCAACCCAAACCACGGTAAAGAATTTAATAGATCTCTATCTTGATAGTTTTAATATAACAATTTTTAAATTAATTCATTACATATTTTGTAGATATAAGATTAAGCTTCAAATCAGTGATTCAACAGCATCTGCATCTTGCGTACTTTTTGAAAAAGAAGCTCAACAATTAATTCATGAGTCGGCAGAAAACATGGTTGCGTCAATTGGTAATGAAAGTGATGAGCTTCCAAAACCAATCCAAGAGATTTGTGGTCAGACTGTAATTTTTCAGTTTAGATTGACAGACTACAATTTCACCAGTTGTAGACCAGACTACACAGTCTCAAGACTATTCTTTCTGGACACGAGTAGTTCATCTATGAAGAGTGACAGCAATGAAACGGTATGATATTTACTGATTTTCCTCCATTCTATTATATTTCTCAAAGTTAATATTTGCGTTAGTAACAACATTCCTAATTATCTATAGATTGCAATCCCTTATGCATCGTCT
>NW_025248207.1:0-2343 GCF_018294505.1 Triticum aestivum | reverse complement strand
GAGACGAGGCCGGGGATGGTCCGGAGCCGACGAATCGGGCGGCGGCGACCGGCGGGTCCGAGGAGGGGGAAAACGTCGGGGCGGCGCTTCGGGGCTTCTGGAGGGGCGTGGCTCGGTGAGGTGGGTCGAGGACGGAGTGGCGGAGCTTGTGAGCTAGTCAGGGAAGCGAGGGGGCGGCGGTGGCCGCGGCAGCAGCAAACGGCGGCGACGGTCGCTCTCGGGTGTGTGCGAGAGAAAGAACAGAGGAGGAGATGGGGACGAGGGAGTGAGCGGGAGGGTTCCAGGGGGTCGAGGCGGCGCCGAGGAGAAGGCGCGAGGCGTCGTGGTGGCCTCAGGCGAAGCAGACGAGCAGAGTGGTGGCGTGGCGAGCTCGGGCGCGTGCGCCGAGTCCCTCCTCTGCCTACTAGCGCGAGGAGGAAGGCGACAGGGAGGAGGAGGTGGGCTGGGCCGCACAGTGCTGGACCAGCACAGGAGCTGGGCCGGCTCTGGTGGGCTGCACGGGTGAGGCCAGGTAACTTCCTTCTCTCTCTGTCTTTTATTTTCTGTTCTGTTTTCTTTTATTTAATTCTTTTGCCACTGTTTTGAATTAAAAATAATAATTCAAACAATGTCAAAGCTCCTCTGAATATTTTATTTTGCTAGATGGACTTTTCCAAAAGCTCATAAAATAATTCAGGGATATTTGAAATTATATTCTAATTATATGAATATAATTCAAATTCAAATAGCTAATGAATTAAATTCAAAGTCCCAAAAATAAATCCTTAAAAATGTGGTTGCCATATTATGCAGCCAATTTTCTACACTGTCATATCTGCATTGTGGCAACAGACATTGTGTTCACATTCTATTTGCCACATGATTATACAATCCAAGTGGCAAACACGCAAAGTCGATGTGCACATTAGTTGCCGTCCAGTGCAGCTGGATGCCGAAACTGCATTGACTACCGATTGCGGCAACTATCAAAGTGTGGAAACTATAACAAATAATTCAGAAAAAATTAGATATCACAATGAAAAAGCATGTTTGTGGTTACTATCATATAAATTCAGCAAAATTCAGTTTGCCACATGGAAGAACGTGGGTGTGGCAACTATCATAGTCATTCAATAGAATTAGTTGCCATGTGTGAAAGCTTGAATGTGGCAACTATGACAGACATTTTCAGTATTTTGTTGCCGCAAAGGAAAACACGTTTGTGGCAACTATCACATTTGTTCAGGGAGTTTAGTTGCCACACAAAATTCGCCTCGTTCTGCCAAGTTCAGCCACTCTGCCAATTTCAGCCATTCTGCCAAGTTCGCCTCGTTCTACAGTTTCAAAACCAAACCTAACTAGATCTAGGTTTCAATGGCAACTACTTCGACTTCAAAATCACCCTCAAAATTCTCGCACGAACTGACTGTAAACACAAAATCGAACCAATGCGCATCAAAACAAATCGGGGGGCACCTTCCAAATCCATGCGCAAGACTAGTGCGTGCCTCGGAACAGGCATAACCGCACCGACGATGTCGCAGCCGCGGCGGCGACGAAACTGCCCAGTGCCACAAAAAAACGGCTACCAGACAACTTCGGCGCCGGCGGAAACGCCGACGCACCGCTGAATCGCCAGAATCTCTACGAATCGATCTAGGAATCGAACAGGGAGGGAAAGGGGAAAAAATGCAGGAAGTGGTTGCGAGAAATGAAGCGAGCATTACCTTCAACCCGCACGGCTTCCGGCGAAGCCGCTCCGCTCCGGCGAGCACCACCGACGGCCGCGAACACCGTCGATTGTTCCGCCTCCGCCGTCGCCTTCTCCTCTCGCCTTCTCCTCCAGTGATTTCAAGTGCGAATGGGTTGTGCCAGTAAATGCGTCGCAGGTGAGTAAAATGGAACCGTGAGGGAGAGGGTGGAGGGGTGTGCGACGTGTTTGACGTCAACCGCGGTCGGAGCGTGGCGTGCGGGCGCATGGCAGTTCCATCGCACGCCTCTGAGTGGCAACCGCTGACCACGGGATGGCAACCACCGTGCGGGCGAATTGACTTGCACACCGCACACGAGACTTGTCCTACGTGACACCGAAAACCAGCCTGTTTGCTACAAGATTCGTGCGTACCGAAGCGAACGGAGATGGAGGCGTATGGTCGGGGTGTTGAACGCCCACACGTGTGGGCGTTAACATTTTCCATTAATTAAGGGCTGCCACGTTATTTCTATGCGCGCGTCGCCCGTAGATGCATGGCAGACCATATGGTCCTGAAAGGAAACGGGAAGGGGCATCTGGCTGCAGCGACATACGTGCGTCAGCGACATACACGCAACAAAGCAAGCCAAAGCATTCCCTCAAAAAAAAAA
>NW_025248206.1:0-2343 GCF_018294505.1 Triticum aestivum | reverse complement strand
AGCATCGTCAGTAACCTCAGGAGATTGGTTTAGCGATTGCTAAGGCGCAACGTCGTGCACGTTTGTAGTAGGATCGTCAAAGTCGTCTCCACCAAATCGATAGTTATCATCTCATCGAAAGAGCGGGACCCTCGCCTCTATCAAGTGGTATCAATTTTCAGGTTGCTCGGTGAGAATTTCCAGTTTTCCTAGATTAGATTTATTTTCTTACCTATTGTCCAAGAAAAATCCACAAAAAAGAGTTAGATCTATTCATCCTTTGTCCAAGCCAGTCTGAGCCTTTGCAATTTTCTTTTCATTGCTTGCATAGTTAAATTATCGGTTGCATCGTCGTGTCGAGTTGCTGGTCTTAGTGTCTAGGTCGTTTAGAGTTTCGAGTTCTGTTCACATTAGTCACGTCGCCGCTGTATCGTTATCCCTTCCGCTGTCCACCACCCATCCATCAATTTCCTCCATGTGCTACCCACCGTTCATTGTCATAATCATAGTTGAGATTATTCCCATTTTCGGTTGATCCAATCTACATCTTATCTAGTTTGTTTTGGAAAGAGGGAGAGAGAAAAAAAGATAGAGAAAAAAATGAGAGAAAAAAATGAGAGAAAAAAAGTAAAAAAAAGTCAGAGAAAAAAAAGAAAGGACAAGAAAAAAAAAGTGTGAGAAAAAAAGAGAGGGGAAAAAAACAAAATTCGGATCTATCTAGACTCAATCTCGTAGTTGAATTCGGATTGGAATCTGTTTTGTGCACTGTTCAGTAAAACAGGCATAACTTCCTCATATGAAGTCTGTTTTGGCTCCGCGAGTACTCAAATGAAAGCTAGCGACGAGCCGCATCTAAATAGTTGCAGAAGCTAGTTCAGTATTTGGCACCTCAACATCAGCTTCCAAATAGGTCTACTTATATTGTGATCTTCACTTATATCTTGCTGTCCAGAGCTACTTCATATCCTTTATTGATGCTAGTTGTGCTACGACGTGACCTCATTAGTGTTCTAGGCTCGCGTCTCTAGTTTGGTCTAGCCTAGGAGCAGCACAGTACCGTCGTTGAGCGTTTATTCAACATTGCATCTCTGAATTGATTATTGCTAATCTTTTGCTACCATATATAGCCAACCCAGCTCCACATATTTCTACACCGTGTATACGTACGTTCCCCTGGCAATCGTTTTACACAATCTTCGGAGCTATTTCACACCGCTGGTTGCCTGTCACCACCTGCCGCATGGTAAGAACTTGTAAGATATTGATATTTGCTTTACTGTGAGCACTTTACAACCACATCCTAGTAGTTCATAGGAACATTATTCTCGAATTTTGGTTCTTGTTTCTACTAATCATGACAGGTTCCAGAGGTAGAAGTTCTTGGATGACGGACACATCTTCACCATCGCGAGAGTTGGGACAACACACACAAGCATATGGTCAGGTTATCTCTTTACCATCATTTGAGGGTAGATTTAATCCTGCTATTTATCTAGCTTGGGAGCTTGAAGTAGAACAAGTTTTTAGTCACCATGATATTTCTAAACTTGAGAGAGTACGAGCTACCATTAGAGCATTTACTGGTTTTGCTTCTGTTTGGTGGAGTGTACATTGTAAGAAAAACATTGATAACCAACCGACAACTTGGAAAGTTTTGAAAGCTGTAATGAGACAACAATTTTTTCCTCCTTACTATCGTCGTGAATTGCGTCGCAAATTGGAGCAATTAAAACAAGGCAGTAACACTGTTCATGCTTACTACCAAGAGTTCAAATCTTATATGCATCATTGTGACATAGAAGAATCTGAGGATGATACAATGAATAGATTTTTTGGTGGTTTGAACCATGATATTTAGGTAAGATTTCAGTATATTCCTCGTTGCATTACTGGTATGTATGTCCGTGCTTGTACCTTTGAGAGACAAATACAGGAGGATGCATTGGGTGACTACAACAACTACTATTCTAGTTCATGCTCACCACCGCCGGTTGGTTACTCCACTATTACACCTACTAGAGCAGCCCCACCTCGGATTGTGAGCGCGATATCATCTCAAGAGTATGGTACATTGTCAACGTCCCTACCTACATCAGCTACATCTCTGCGAGGTAACAGTAAAGGTCTTGATGATATAACTTCACATGAGAATGAAGCATGCCTAGTTAACTTGAATGTATCATGTGTTGAGTTACCTATTGATTTGAGCACACCACCTATTTTAGAGACTCTTTTTACTGTCATGAATGCGTCATGTGATCAAACAACTGAAATATCAACAATTTTGAGTGCACCCATTGAATTAACTGTTGATGCAAAAGAACCAATGTTTAATCATTTTGATATGACCTCTAATCTTGATGA
>NW_025248205.1:0-2344 GCF_018294505.1 Triticum aestivum | reverse complement strand
TTCATAGTCTTCGTGCTTTCATTATATTGCTTATTTGACTATGACTTGTCTAGTGTAGTCTACCTTCCGCTACATATCAATAGGATACATTTCCATTGTTTGTCTTCGAAACACCCCTGTTTGAAGACTTTCATAAAAATCGCCTATTCACCCCCCCTCTAGTCGAATACTAGCACTTTCAGTAAACAAAAAGAAGGTCTTGGCATTGAAAATTTAGAGGTGAAGAACATATGTCTTCTCAGCAAGTGGCTGTATAAGTTATCTGTAGAGACGGATGCCACATGGGCTCGGATTCTGCGTAATAAGTACCTTCAATCCAAAACCTTGTCCCAGGTGACAGTAAGGCCGACTGACTCGCCTTTTTGGAAAGGACTGATGAGAGTGAAATCAGTCGTTTTCAACAGGACAAAATTTGTAGTTGGAAATGGTATTTACACGAGATTCTGGGGGGATACATGGCTAGGGGAGACGCCCCTTGCACTCCAATATCCTTCTCTCTATAATATTGTTCAGCGAAGAGACGTTTATGATGCAACAGTATTACAGTCCAATCCTCTTAATATTCAATTTAGGGGGACGTTAGCGGGAAACCGTTGGGAAGCTTGGCTCCATCTTGTGAGAAGATTGATGGATGTCCACCTTTCTCAACAACTCGATCAGTTGCGCTGGAAACTAACTAAGAATGGAGAGTTTTCGGTTAAATCCATGTATTTGGATGTTATCAACGCTAGCACTATTCCTCATTCGACACATGTTTGGAAAGTCAAAGTGCCTTTAAAAATCAAAGTGTTTATGTGGTTTGTTCATAAACAAGTCATTCTAACTAAGGACAATTTGGCAAAACGCAACTGGACAGGATCTACAAGATGTAGCTTCTGTGATAGTGATGAATCCATCAAACACCTCTTTCTTGACTGCCCATTGGCAAAAATTTTGTGGCGGTCGGTCCACATAGCATTTAATATTACTCCTCCAAAAACTATCAACACGTTATTTGGGACGTGGCTAGATAGGATAGGTCCAGAAACAGTGAGACATATTCGTGTAGGAGTATGTGCTTTATTATGGGCAGTTTGGAACTGCAGAAATGACTTGGTTTTTAACAGAACAACAAATATTCATTTCTTGCAGGTTATTTTCTAGGCCACTACACTGATCCGTATGTGGTCGCTACTCATTCTGATGGAGGCGAGGGAGCGTTTGGTTACTGGATCTATCCGATGGGAGACGGTAGCACGGGCTATCTTCAACCGGTTTGGATGGCGGTCATGTAATAGGATAGGTGTTTAGTTTCCTTTCTTAATTTTTTCCTGCCAGTTGTGGCTATCCTGTTTTTGTGTTTGTGCTCTTTGTGAGCCTTTTGTTATTTCTTTTTTGAGACATGAAGACTTTTTTTGAACCATTTTGATTATCAATAATATGGTTGTATGCATCGTTCTAGATGCAGAGGCCGGGGCAAAGCCCCTTTTCGAAAAAAGGGGGGAAAACAGAAAGCAAGCTCCATCCAAACTACTATATTAATTGCTAGAAACTGCCATCAGTGGGTTCACAATATTTATGCATTTCCTAAAATAGGTAGCACATGTATGCACATGGGTTCATGACTAGTGTTTTTAAATTTGATCACCAAAATTAGCTACACGTCCTTTAAAAATATATAACGCTTTTGATATACAAAAGAATATTTGACTAAATGACAATGAAGTCAATATACACCACGTGCATGAGACACAAGCAGACAACGTGTGGTCCATAGATAATTGGCACACTGAACCAAAAGTAGCATATTTTTCTTGACAAGATCACTGCCACAAACCAAACACCTCTGACAGCGTGCGGCTGTCCAAGAAATGAAAATTATGGAATGACTTTATTTGGCCCCACAGAATTACAGAGTTGACTACATTTTATTATTTGATCAACTAGAAAGTAAGCTGCACCAAGACATAGATATTTCAATATTATCCGGAGGTGAAAAGTCGACTTGGTGGGCTAATATATAATGGTATACAACAAAACATATATAAATCCACAACTTCAGTGGGGGGCCGGATTATAGCGGTACATGCAGTAAGCAAAAAATTAAAGTTTTAAATAGCAAGCTATGCCATTTAGCAGCAGCGGCGTCTCGACCAAAAGCTATGAAAATCTATAGTAGAGCTATATGGAAGCTAAGAACCATCTTGCATTTTTCTAGAATCTCTAAAATTGAAAAAAAGCATAAAATCAGGCATCATATATTATACATCACATATACTTGATATACACATATTCATACATAAAAAAAACCATCCGAATTGAAAAACTAAGTTTTGCATCAATGCATCATATAAATATAGCAAAA
>NW_025248204.1:0-2344 GCF_018294505.1 Triticum aestivum | reverse complement strand
ACGTGGTGTCTCAGCACGAAGAACTTTTGCAACGGTGCATACTCAGGGAGAACACTTTTATCTTGAAATTTTAGTGAGAGATCATCTTATAATGCTACCGTCAATCAAAGCAAGATAAGATGCATAAAGGATTAACATCACATGCAATCAATATAAGTGATATGATATGGCCATCATCATCTTGTGCTTGTGATCTCCATCTCCGAAGCACCGTGCTTGTGATCTCCATCTCCGAAGCACCGTCATGATCACCATCGTCACCGGCGCGACACCTTGATCTCCATCGTAGCATCGTTGTCGTCTCGCCAACTTATTGCTTTTACGACTATCGCTACCGCTTAGTGATAAAGTAAAACTATTACATGGCGGTTGCATCTCATACAATAAAGCGACAACCATATGGCTCCTGCCAGTTGCCGATAACTCGGTTACAAAACATGACCATCTCATACAACACATTATATCACATCATGTCTTGACCATATCACATCACAACATGCCCTGCAAAAACAAGTTAGACGTCCTCTACTTTGTTGTTGCAAGTTTTACGTGGCTGCTACGGGCTTAGCAAGAACCGTTCTTACCTACGCATCAAAACCACAACGATAGTTTGTCAAGTTGGTGCTGTTTTAACCTTCGCAAGGACCGGGCGTAGCCACACTCGGTTCAACTAAAGTGAGAGAGACAGACACCCGCCAGTCACCTTTAAGCAACGAGTGCTCCGAACGGTGAAACCAGTCTCGCGTAAGCGTAGGCGTAATGTCGGTCCGGGCCGCTTCATCTCACAATACCGCTGAACCAAAGTATGACATGCTGGTAAGCAGTATGACTTATATCGCCCACAACTCACTTGTGTTCTACTCGTGCATAGCATCAACGCATAAAACCAGGCTCGGATGACACTATTGGGGAACGTAGTAATTTCAAAAAATTTCCTACGCACACGCAAGATCATGGTGATGCATAGCAACGAGAGGGGAGAGTGTTGTCCACGTACCCTCGTAGACCGACAGCGGAAGCGTTATCACAACGCGGTTGATGTAGTCGTACGTCTTCACGATCCGACCGATCAAGTACCGAACGCACGGCACCTCCGAGTTGTACACACGTTCAGCTCGATGACGTCCCTCGAACTCCGATCCAGCCGAGTGTTGAGGGAGAGTTTTGTCAGCACGACGGCGTGGTGACGATGATGATGTTCTACCGATGCAGGGCTTCGCCTAAGCTCCGCAATGATATTATCGAGGTGTAATTTGGTGGAGGGGGGCACCGCACACGGCTAAAAGATCTCAAGGATCAATTGTTGTGTCTCTGGGGTGCCCCCTGCCCCCGTGTATAAAGGAGCAAGGGAGGAGGAGGCCGGCCCTAGGAGGGGGCGCACCAAGTGTGGAGTCCTACTAGGACTCCCTAGTCCTAGTAGGATTCCACCTCCCATATGGAATAGGAAAAGAGGAAGGGAAAAAGAGAAGGAAGGAAGGGGGCGCCCCCCTTCCCTAGTCCAATTCGGACCAGACCAATGGGAGGGGTGCGGCCACCCTTGAGGCCCTTTTTCTTCTTTCCCGTATGGCCCAATAAGGCCCAATACGTATTCCCGTAACTCTCCGGTACTCCGAAAAACACCCGAATCACTCGGAACCTTTCCGAAGTCCGAATATAGTCGTCCAATATATCGATCTTTACGTCTCGACCATTTCGAGACTCCTCGTCATGTCCCCGATCTCATCCGGGACTCCGAACTCCTTCAGTACATCAACATACATAAACTCATAATAAAACTGTCATCGTAACTTTAAGCGTGCGGACCCTACGGGTTCGAGAACTATGTAGACATGACCGAGACACGTCTCCGGTCAATAATCAATAGCGGGACCTGGATGCCCATATTGGCTCCCACATATTCTATGAAGATCTTTATCGGTCAGACCGCATAACAACATACGTTGTTCCCTTTGTCATCAGTATGTTACTTGCCCGAGATTCGATCGTCGGTATCTCGATACCTAGTTCAATCTCGTTACCGGCAAGTCTCTTTACTCGTTCCGTAACACATCATCCCGCAACTAACTTATTAGTCACAATGCTTGCAAGGCTTATAGTGATGTGCATTACCGAGTGGGCCCAGAGATACCTCTCCGACAATCGGAGTGACAAATCCTAATCTCGAAATACGCCAACCCAACAAGTACCTTTGGAGACACCTGTAGAGCACCTTTATAATCACCCATTTACGTTGTGACGTTTGGTAGCACACAAAGTGTTCCTCCGGTAAACGGGAGTTGCATAATCTCATAGTCAGAGGAACATGTATAAGTCATGAAGAAAGCAATAGCAACATACTAAACGA
>NW_025248203.1:0-2344 GCF_018294505.1 Triticum aestivum | reverse complement strand
CATAAAGATTTGTAAAGCACACACGGATCTGAAAGGTTCAGACCCGTTGACTAAAACCTCTCTTGCAAGCAAAACATGATCAAACCCCAGAACTCATTGAGTCTTAATCACATGATGATGTGAACTAGTTTAGTGACACTAGTAAACTCTTTGGATGTTGGTCACATGGCGATGTGACCTGTGAGTGTTAATCACATGGCGATGTGAACTAGATTATTGACTCTAGTGCAAGTGGGAGACTGTTGGAAATATGCCCTAGAGGCAATAATAAATTAGTTATTATTATATTTCCTTGTTCATGATAATCGTTTATTATCCATGCTATAATTGTATTGATAGGAAACTCAGATACATGTGTGGATACATAGACAACACCATGTCCCTAGTAAGCCTCTAGTTGACTAGCTCGTTGATCAATAGATGGTTACGGTTTCCTGACCATGGACATTGGATGTCATTGATAACGGGATCACATAATTAGGAGAATGATGTGATGGACAAGACCCAATCCTAAGCATAGCATAGAGATCGTGTAGTTCGTATGCTAAAGCTTTTCTAATGTCAAGTATCTTTTCCTTAGACCATGAGATTGTGCAACTCCCGGATACCGTAGGAATGCTTTGGGTGTACCAAACGTCACAATGTAACTGGGTGGCTATAAAGGTGCACTATAGGTATCTCCGAAAGTGTCTGTTGGGTTGGCACGAATCGAGACTGGGATTTGTCACTCCGTGTAAACGGAGAGGTATCTCTGGGCCCACTCGGTAGGACATCATCATAATGTGCACAATGTGACCAAGGGGTTGATCACGGGATGATGTGTTACGGAACGAGTAAAGAGACTTGCCGGTAACGAGATTGAACAAGGTATCGGTATACCGACGATCGAATCTCGGGCAAGTAAAATACCGCTAGACAAAGGGAATTGTATACGGGATCGATTGAGTCCTTGACATCGTGGTTCATCCGATGAGATCATCGTGGAACATGTAGGAGCCAACATGGGTATCCAGATCCCGCTGTTGGTTATTGACCGGAGAACGTCTCGGTCATGTCTACATGTCTCCCGAACCCGTAGGGTCTACACACTTAAGGTTCGATGACGCTAGGGTTATAAAGGAAGTTTGTATGTGGTTACCGAATGTTGTTCGGAGTCCCGGATGAGATCCCGGACGTCACGAGGAGTTCCGGAATGATCCGGAGGTAAAGATTTATATATGGGAAGTCCTGTTTTGGTCACCGGAAAAGTTTCGGGCGATATCGGTAATGTATCGGGACCACCGGGAGGGTCCCGGGGGTCCACCAAGTGGGGCCACCTGCCCCAGAAGGCTGCGTGGGCCAAGTGTGGGAGGGGACCAGCCCCTAGGTGGGCTGGTGCGCCCCCCACAAGGGGCCAAGGCGCAAGGGAGAGTGGGAGGGGGCAAACCCTAGTCCAGATGGGCCTTAAGGCCCACCTAGTGGGCGCCTCCCCTCTCTCCCCCTCTTGCCCGCCTCCCCAAGTCCCATCTAGGGCTGGCCGCACCCCTTGGGGTGGGAAACCCTAAAGGGGGCGCAACCCCCCTTCTCCCCTATATAAATAGAGGCCTGGGGCTGCCCATAACACATGAGAACTTCTCCCTCTTGGTGCAGCCCTACCTCTCTCCCTACTCCTCCTCTCCCGTGGTGCTTGGCGAAGCCCTGCTGGATTGCCACGCTCCTCCTCCACCACCACGCCGTTGTGCTGCTGTTGGATGGAGTCTTCCTCAACCTCTCCCTCTCTCCTTGCTGAATCAAGGCGTGGGAGACGTCACCGGGCTGTACGTGTGTTGAACGCGGAGGTGCCGTCCGTTCGGCACTAAGATCTCCGGTGATTTGAATCACGACGAGTACGACTCCATCAACCCCGTTCACTTGAACGCTTCCGCTTAGAAATCTACAAGGGTATGTAGATGCACTCTCCTTCCCCTCGTTGCTGGTTTCTCCATAGATAGATCTTGGTGACACGTAGGAAAATTTTGAATTTCTGCTACGTTCCCCAACAGTGGTATCAGAGCTAGGTCTATTGCGTAGATTCTTTGCACGAGTAGAACACAAAGTAGTTGTGGGCGTTGATTTTGTTCAATATGCTTACCGTTACTATTCCAATCTTGTTTCGACGGTATTGTGGGATGAAGCGGCCCGGACCGACCTTACACGTACTCTTACGTGAGACAGGTTCCACCGACTGACATGCACTTGGTGCATAAGGTGGCTAGCGGGTGCCAGTCTCTCCCACTTTAGTCGGAACGGATTCGATGAAAAGGGTCCTTATGAAGGGTAAATAGTAATTGGCATATCACGTTGTGGTTTTGCGTAGGTAAGAAAC
>NW_025248202.1:0-2344 GCF_018294505.1 Triticum aestivum | reverse complement strand
GGGACTAATGGGCTTATCTGGCCCGAACATATGCCCTGTTTTCTACTAGTGGCATCTTGATCCTTTACCCAAATGAGTGTAAGAAGATGCACCCCGGAGTATGATTTTTTATCATCCCTCGTTGGCAATTTGAGAATCTCATTTCGAACTAGGTACCAGATCAGCTGAGCCCAAACAACTTTATGCGCTAACCCCACCTTTACTTTCTCCATCATGGCCGACACATTTTATGGCAACATGTCTCTGCCAGGAACTCGGGGAGGATCCACATTTCCCTGAATTGCAGGATAACGTAGGTAACCGCGGCCAGGTTCAAGTTGGGAGGGAGCTCTTTGTGCTCCGTCATGGGTTGGAGTTGGAGGCCTGTTGTGTTGAGGAAGGACTTGTGGTTGACATTGACACAGGTCGCATAGATGTAGGCGCAGGAGCAGTAGCTACATTGCCTCTGCATGTGGTAGGAGGCGACAAGGTGGAAGATGAGGTCGTGTCGGGGGATACCATCCAGGAGTTGGAGCCACATGATGTCGAGGAGGCTGAGGTGGCGGAGGGCGGGCTCCGTATCATGGTCGTTAGGCCATCCCCGAAGGGAGGATGGAGACTTGTAGATGTGGAACCCGGTGGTGGGAATCTCCTTGGACCTGCCGCTGACACTGACCATGGCGGTGTTGCAGATCTGTTATGAAATTGTGTTGTGATACTGCCGTTCTACCTTCATAAAGTGCATGTCATGTGCACGATGTCTTTGGTGGGCGTCTTGGGAATGATACCATGCATACTCTAGAGGAGGTGCTAGATCTGTATAGTGCCTCTCTCGGGACGCTACATGTTTTCTCAGAAAAAGATGCAACATCTCATTGATATCATACAAAAGAAAAGTAGTTACATCTGGCATAACAAAAGATTGTTTTTATCTCAAAATACAACACATACTTAAAAATTAAAGGTGATGTAAAATAGAAGCACTGAAACAATCGTGCTTCTAACTAGACAATGATAATTCAAATAATTTCATGGTACAGTTGGCAAAATTAAAGGAATGATCAGTCAACAACTGCCCAACACACATGCAAAAACATCTTAGGTCGTGCAGACCAGCATCACTATCCATCCATGATTTAAATACACTTGTGTAGCTCGACAATTCATATGCAAAGACGTGACACATGTTAATAAGAAATGTTCTTACGTCATTCAGAAGGTTGGCAATATCATCCGATGACAAGTCATTAATGTCATTAAGTAGATCATTAGGCTCTTGCTGATTAACCATACTTTCTTGTACAGGAAGAATGCCAACTACATCCCCGCCATCAGGCATTGGAGTTAACTCGACGAAACCATCTGCCCGAAGGTTGGGAAGTGTAAAAATAGTTCTTCCACAGTTAACCATATTAATCTCGGGTTTTGAAGTGCTACCAACACCAAGTGCAGAATTGCCATTCAACATCATCCCTACTGAGCTTTTGTTGGTTGCTATGTTGAATGGCGATATTTTGTCATTGAAACCTGACCGTAATGTAGTGATGCTACCTCTCTTAACCATCTGAGATGGTGCCACTTGAGTAGTATTGTGCGCTTTCAATATCCCTACATTTCTTGGGTAGTAGGTATGTTGAATGGAACTGTTTGTTCATTAAAACCTGCCACTGATATGGTGTTGCCAATTGTCACGACCGGTTTTTCAATAAAATACTTATTGAGAAAATCGATCTTTAGATCCAAGTATAGGAAAAGTTATCCTCATGGGTAGACAAATACTTGATAAACAGAGGACCAGTAGCATTAAATATATTACAGGGTTGAGCTGAGGCTGCTCAACAATTTATTACAAACTCGCCAATATCTTACATAAGGGCGGTTATGACATAGGGGTGTGGTGACATGCTACTAGCTCGAGACAAAAAGTGGTGGTGGATAACTTGACTCCTAACTGGCAGCTCATCGAGCGTCGAGGTGAGGCTCGATGGATTTATTTCTGGGGTGGCGGAAGCGGATATAATACAGTGACCAAATGCAGGATCGCACGGGACTGACTGGGACTCCTCTAGGCGTCGGACTCGCTATCGAACTCTTCATCCATGAGATCGCCTTCATCAACATCTGGCCAAATCAACAAGCCAGGTGAGTACTTTGAAAGTACTCGCAAGACAGTTCGGACAAAAGATATAACAATGCATGCGTGAATGCGTTCTGAGCAAAATTAATGATGCTCATCCCAATAATAAAGTTGTTGCACGACTTGATAAGTAAAATAAATAACTGAAAACCGATCAGGTGTCTGGAGCGACGCCTCGAAAGGTAAACAAATAAAGCTCATGCCACAGTCGGGCGTCTAAGCGACACC
>NW_025248201.1:0-2344 GCF_018294505.1 Triticum aestivum | reverse complement strand
GGGCTCGGAGGAAGCGGGATGGGGGAGAGGAGGGGCTGCGCGAGCAGTTGATGACGAGCCAGTGGTGGTACGTCGCGGATTTTGCTCCACAGTCGCGCAACGGCCAAGGGAAGAGAGAGAAGGTGGGGAAGGGCGAGAGGGTGGGTGGCAGCAGTGTGGGAGAAGAGCAGCGAGGTCGCTGGCGGGGAAGCCCGGCATCGGTGGAGACGAGGGCGGCGGCGGCCACCAGATCGAGGAAGAAGGCAGAGGCAGTGGGTTGGGCTTGGGGGATTTTGCTTTTGCTCCTAATCTCTCAACGTCGTGCGGGAGAGAGATGGGGACGAGGTCGGAGGGAAGCGGAGAGGAGGGGGAGAGGCCGGCGGTGGCAAGGTTTGGGAGGAAGATGAAGGGAGGGATGGGATCGGGGTGGGTGGCGGCGGCGATGTGGGAGACGAGGGGAACGAGATCTGAGATCAGGGAGAGGGGAAGAGAGATCTGGATCGAGCAAGGAGAGGGGGCTGCTAGGGTTTGGGTTGGGTTGGTGAGACCTGAGAGATGTTGGATCCGTCGGATGTGGACGGTTCAGATCGGCTAAGGGGGGTGATCCGTGTGAAGACCTCTGATTGGTTTAGAAAAATTATGATTACTAAAACTAGGAGGGTTTTATGAAGCGGCTATCAAAAATATTTCGCAAAATGGCACAACTGAAATTTTCTCTCAATTTAGACCATATTTTAGGATGATAGCCAATTTGCATTCAATTTTTTATCTTTGTAGCTATTTTTAATCATTATTCGAGTGCCCAAAATGAATTCTTTTGTGAAGGACCTACCATAAATTTGTTGCAAAATTGTACCAAATCAATTTTATAAAATCCTAGGACATATTTAATGCACATTTGACCAAATGGTTGGGTGTCAAAAGTTTGATCCACCTCTCGTGAAAAAGACAAATTTCCGCTAATTCAGCAGGAAGCGGGTCAAATTTGAACTGCAGCTCCCTCATAGTTTGCTCTTTATTTTTTCAAAAAATTATTTCTAGGTACATGAGTATCTATTTAATTAGAGAAACGCAAAAAAAATTCCAAGATTCAACAACTAGCTAGGAACGGTCGTACCCGCCGTTTTGACCGCATTTTGAAACGGGCCTAAAAAATTAAAAAAAATCAACAAATTGGAAAACCTTCGCATTGTGTCATTATATGTGATCAAGTTACCAGGAAAAATAACAAACTTGTAATACAACAATTATTTAAAAAAATATTCTCAGAAATGAGCTATCATGTGTGAAGATTCATAGCTTTCAACCCAAATGCTCAATCTTATGGCCACATCCATGGCATAGTTTGTTTAAATGATCTAATATTGTGCACAAGGGTGCATTGTGGAATGGCAAACAAATTTTCCGCCGATTCAACTAGAAGCGGGTCAAATTTGAACTGCAGCTCCCTCATAGTTTGATATTTATGTTTTCAAACAATTATTTCTAGGTACATGACTATCTATTTAATTAGAGAAATGCAAAAAAAATTCCAAGATTCAACAACTAGCTAGGAACGGCCAGGCCCGCCGTTTTGACCGCATTTTGAAACAGGCATAAAAATTCCAAAAAATTCAAAAAAATTGGAAAACCTTCGCATTGTGTCATTATATGTGATCAAGTTACCAGGAAAAATAATAAACTTGTAATACGACAATTATTTTAAAAAAGTGTTCTCAGAAATGAGCTATCATGTGTGAAGATTCATAGCTTTCAACCCAAATGCTCAATCTTATGGCCACATTCATGGCATAGTTTGTTTAAATGATCTAATATTGTGCACAAGGCTACATATTGGAATGTCAAACAATGTTGACTAAGGAATTTTTCTTCTTCTTTGCACGGAAATTTCATTTTCCATTTTTCGAGTGACCAAAATGAGTTTTTTCATGAAGGGCCTACCAAATAATTGTTGCAAAATTGTACCAAATCAATTTTATAAAACAATAGGACATATTTAAACCACAATTTACCAAAATATTTGGGTGTCAGAAGTTTTGATCCACCTGTGGTGAAAAAGACAAATTTCCGCCGATTCAACTCGAAGCGGGTTAAATTTGAACTGCAGCTGCCTTATAGTTTGCTATTTGTTTTTTCAAAAAATTATTTCTACGTACATGAGTATCTATTTAATTAGAGAAACACAAAAAGTTTTCCAAGATTCAACAACTAGCTAGGAACGGTCATGCCCGTCGTTTTGACCGCATTTTGAAACAGGCATAAAAAATTCAAAAAAAATCAAAAAATTGGAAAACTTCGCGTTGTGTCATTATATGTGATCAAGTTACCAGGAAAAATAATAAAATTGTAATACGACAATTATTTT
>NW_025248200.1:0-2344 GCF_018294505.1 Triticum aestivum | reverse complement strand
GAACGAGGAACCTGTCGAGTACGCTTACGAGGATCAAGCTTTCGACAACTCTGAGAATCTTGCAGGCAAGATGACCACCCCTCGAAATCACTTCTATCTTTGCTATGCTAGTTGTTCGCTCTATTGCCATGCTCGCTACCTATCACTTGCTATATCATGTCTCCCATTTTAGCCATGTCAGCCCTAACCATCCTTTCCTAGCAAACCGTTGTTTGGCTAAGTTACCGCTTTTGCTCAGCCCTTCTTATAGCGTTGCTAGTTGCAGGTGAAGTTGAAGTTTGTTCCATGTCGGAACATGGTTATGTTGGGATATCACAATATCTCTTATTTAATTAATGCATCTATATATTTTGGTAAAGGGTGGAAGGCTCGGCCTTATGCCTGGTGTTTTGTTCCACTCTTGCCGCCCTAGTTACTGTTATACCGGGATTATGTTCCTTGAGTTTGCGGTCCTTACACGGTCGGGTCATTTATGGGACCCCCTTGACAGTTCGCCTTGAATAAAACTCCTCCAGCATGGCCCAACCTTGGTTTTACCAGTTGCTACCTAAGCCTTTTCCCCCGGGTTGTCGCGAGCCCGAGGGTCATCTTATTTTAACCCCCCCGGGCCAGTGCTCCTTCGAGTGTTGGTCCGAACCGAGCAGCCTGCGGGGCCACCTCGGGGAAACTCGAGGTCTGGTTTTACTCATAGCTTGACTTATCCGGTGTGCCCTGAGAACGAGATATGTGCAGCTCCTATCGGGATTTGTCGGCACATTCGGGCGGCTTTGCTGGTCTTGTTTTACCATTGTCGAGATGTCTTGTAAACCGGGATTCCGAGACTGATCGGGTCTTTCCGGGAGAAGGTTTATCCTTCGTTGACCGTGAGAGCTTATGATGGGCTAAGTTGGGACACCCCTGCAGGGTATATCTTTCGAAAGCCGTGCCCGCGGTTATGAGGCAGATGGGAATTTGTTAATGTCCGGTTGTAGATGACTTGTCACTTGACCCAATTAAAATACACCAAGTGCGTGTGTAACCGTGATGGTCTCTTCTTGGCGGAGTCCGGGAAGTGAACACGGTCTGTGTTATGTATGACGTAAGTAGGTGTTCAGGACCTCTTCTTGGTCATTGCTATATGACGTCCGCTCCTTTGCTTCTCTTCTCGCTCTCATTTGCGCAAGTTAGCCACCATATATGCTTTTGCCGCTGCAGCTCCACCTCTTTGCACCATTCCCCCTATAAGCTTAAATAGTCTTGATCTCGCGGGTGTGAGATTGCTGAGTCCCCGTGACTCACAGATTCTACCAAAACAGTTGTAGGTGCCGACGATGCCAGTGCAGACGATGGCGTCGATCTCAAGTGGGAGTTCGACGAGGAACGTGGTCGTTTCTATGTGTCTTTTCCTGATGATCAGTAGTGGAGCCCAGTTGGGACGATCGGGGATCTAGCATTTGGGGTTGTCTTATTTTCATCTGGATTTTGACCGTAGTTGGTCTATATGATTGCATTTTGGATGATGGATGATATTAATTTATGTATTGTGTGAAGTGGCGATTGTAAGCCAACTCTTTATCCCATTCTTGTTCATTACATGGGATTGTGTGAAGATGACCCTTCTTGCGACAAAACCACTATGCGGTTATGCCTCTAAGTCGTGCCCCGACACGTGGGAGATATAGCCGCATCGTGGGCGTTACAAGTTGGTAATCAGAGCCATCCCCGACTTAGGAGCCCCCTGCTTGATCGAATCGCTGACGTTGTTGTGTCTAGAACAAAAGGTTTTGAGTCTTAAGATTATATATATCGGAGAGTAGGATTCTTTTTATTTCTCAGTCTCTTCGTCGCTCTGGTGAGGTCTCCTGACGTAGAGTTTTGACTACTCTCTCCTCAAATTCCACTAAAAAAATTTAGGATCACGCGGGTATCTTGGAATCGTTCTGATCGATTTGTGACGAGAACATTGTTCTTGGTGCCTCCTGTCATTTAGGGGTTGTGGCAGTGTCCCGGGGAGTTGAGCTCCGAGGTGTTGTCGTCACAATTTTATCGTTGCAGTTCTGGAATACCTGAGTTTCGCCGACATCGAAATCTCTTTTATGCAGTTGTTGGTGAGATCACCTCGACGCCACCCAGTACTGGGGCGGGAGTTCGGGAGTATTGCCATAACTTGTATAACGGATGTTTTTCGAAGGTTGAGGTAAACGATTTCCGAAGGTTTCTTGGTTATGTGTTGACGGATGGATACAGCTGGATCTAGGGATTGTTAGTTTGGGTGATATATTTTGTGTCCCCTGTATCCCCTACACCAGATTGCATAACCAGAAAGTTTCGGGAGTTTATAAGTGGGAATTCTAGTAGCCTTAGG
>NW_025248199.1:0-2344 GCF_018294505.1 Triticum aestivum | reverse complement strand
GTGCAACCAACCGGTACCAAAGGCCCCCCTGCCTGGGCTTGGCGCACCGGCCACGTGGAGGATCATCTGTCCCGGTTCATGTTAGAACCGGGACTAAAGGGGGGAGGTATTAGTAACGACCCATTAGTCCCGGTTCATGAACCGGGACTAAAGGCCCTTACGAACCGGGACAAATGCCCCCTTTTCTACTAGTGCAGCAAGATGCATAGAGCTAAGGGCATTTCTTACCGAGCCCCTATAAAATAGAGAAGCATCCGACCAAGTAAGCCTTAGTGGAGTATTTATACTCTACTATACTCCATTAAGTTTTTGTCGGTTCTAGCCAACCCCCTAAACTTAGCATAGTAAAACATAAATTTGCATTAATTCAACCGAGTTTCAACTGAAATTTGCATACATTTAAACATAAGTTCAACAAACATAGTCTTGACAACAGAACATTAAACATAAATTCAAACTTAAACTCCACTAAACTTAAACTCCACTAAACTTAAACTACACTAGACTACTCATCTTTATCGGTCATAGTGGAGGTCAGGCCAATCTTTCTTCGACAGGCCACAGCCTTACACCTCGTCGCCGGAGATGACGATGACCTCCCGCCATTTTCAGCGAATATCGCCCGCTCTGCCTCCACGAGCTCAGGGTGCTGGCGGCGGAGGCCCTCACTGTACGCCTCTTCAGTGGACTATGCCTCGAGGCGCTCCCTCGCCTCTCGGTCCACCCGAGCCATCGTCGCGCTTACCACACCCGGCGCTGGCGGGATGAGGTGGACCGACGCAATCCCAAACGGGAAGTTCAGCCTCGTGGCAGTGTCGTGGAACCAGACTTGCTACTATTCATACTCCATCACCGCGGGCTCCGCCGTGTGGTACGACCCGGCCCACTTCCTCTTGTGGGTCTCCCGGTCGGTGACCTCCACCACCCATGTCCCCCACGCGCGCTGCCAGACACTGATATATGTCCTTTGCGGCGGCCGCGACGGAGGTTTCTGGGGGAAGTCGGCAAACCGGGCGGCGGCAGGCGAATCGGGTGAGCGGTGGCGGCTCGAAGATGCGCTGCTAGAGGATGAACCGGGGGAGTAGCGGCGGATCCGCGGAGGGGACCATTGGCCACCACGCGCGTCCGGCCATTGGGAGGAGAGGGGGCGGCAGGGAACGGCGCAGGAGGCTCCGACGGATGGGCGAGGGGAAGGAGGGTAAGGAGAGGAGGGAGGGAAGATATTTTTACTCAATCGCCGAGTGGTGGAGTAAATACAGGGAGATTCGCCGCGGCTGAGTATAATTTTTACTCCACTAACGCCGACTGGGGATCGGCTAGGTCGCGGTTTGTTTTACTCCTCTAACCGGTTATTGGGATTGGTTAGAAATGCCCTAACCTACTCTGCTCGCATTAGAAAACAAGAGCAGATAACTTGCTCTGCTCTGCATGCAACTTGTTTTTGTTGACATGCATTTCCATCGGCCGGCAGCTTGTTTTTCCTTTAACATCTAGTTGGTGTGTTCTCCATCCCATGCTATTAGCGATCACTCTACTTCTCATTTTGGTAGGCATGTTTGTGCAAAATTTGCTTAATATATGTACAAAATAAATTTGAGAAATGATCTCAGGGATAATATTTTGGTTGGCAGTTGGCTACATCCGGATATTTTTCTTTTATCCATTGATGACAACAAACCAGCAACTACCAGTTGCGCTGTGCTGAAGAAAGGTATAGAAAATAGGAATAGTGCAGCATGACAAACAAAATTGTTGCCATCTATCATGGTGGTAGTACCATACGACTTGTAGGTGCTGAAAAGTTTCGCTATAAATAGGCGGGCATTTTGGTTCAAGGACGGCCACAAAGCAAGCAAGCAGCTAGCATTCCTTGCAAAGACTAGAACAGAAAGAGATCTCCAAGCACGCGACGATATGGTAGGAGTATCAGCCTACTGCCTATCTAGCTTTCTACTTCCTTTGTTTTGTAGACTAATATATGATGTTTTAGATCACTAGTGAAGATCGATTACTTTATTATTGTATAGGTAACCTAACAAAAGATATACTCCTCCATCGATTAACCGCGTCCGTGCATGCAGTCAACGCCGGCGATGAAGATCGGCCCGTATGGCGGCCCAGGAGGTAATCACTGGGACATTAATGCTCTCAATCCGCCCAAAAGGCTTGTGAGCATCCAGATTTGGAGCACTGCTTCCTCCTGCGAAGGGGCCGGCGGGGTCATCAACGGCATCTCGTTCAGCTATCTTGACATGGCAGGGCAACTAATCCCCTCGGGTCCATGGGGCTCCCAGACCGGTAAACCCCACGTGGTACGTACGTGCATGTGATATTGGAAAGAGTA
>NW_025248198.1:0-2344 GCF_018294505.1 Triticum aestivum | reverse complement strand
AAACTACTTGCAACTCCTGGACAGAGGACAAGGGTGATTAAGAAGCCGAGAGGGTCCATTGGTTTCGGGCCCAATGCGTGGTAGTAGCTGAATCATGGATCACAAACACAGAACTCAGTTCCTGAGGACGGCTGCAATGAGACAACCCACCATGTACTCCTACATGGCCTCCCACCGCTACCTTTACCAAATCGTGTTCACACACTTAGCTCTCACACAGTAGGACATGTTCACACGCCTCTGATTCATCCCCGATGAATCAGACCTGACTCAACTCTAAGCAGTAGCAGGCATGACAAACAAGCATGAATGAGTAGGCACATCAGGGCTCAAACAACTCCTACTCATGCTAGTGGGTTTCATCTAATTACTGTGGAATGACAGGTCATGCAGAGGATAAAGGGGTTCAGCTACCGCAGCAAGTAACAAATATGTCGTTGTTGTCCTAATGCAGTAAAAGAGAGCAGGAGCGAGAGAGTAGGATTGTATCGGAATGAACAAGGGGGTTTTGCTTGCCTGGCACTTCTGAAGATAACATTGAGTCTTCATCAGTGTCAACGATCACATCATCGGTATCACGTCTATCGAGAGGGGACAAATACCGGCAACACAGAAAGGAACACAATCAATGCAATGCACAATATGATGCATGCTCATGACATGGCAATATGAATGTGTTTTGGGCTAATGCACCTAAAACCAGATTAAATGAAGTTGGTTTGAATCCAAGATTCAAATTCAAACTCCATATGGGGTTATTTAAATGTCATTCACTTCATTTGTCCTAAACAGTAGTGATAAGTTGTTCTAACATGCATGAAAATGGTACAGATGGATTCCTTGAATTTTTCTGATAATTTTTTATATATAAATTATCTAATTTGGAGTTATGGTTAATTTTCTATGATTTATTGAAGTTTAGGGCATTTTCTGAATTTAATAAATCATTTCTGATTTATCTAAAACTCCAGAAAACAATTACTGCATCAGCCTGACGTCATGATGACGTCAGCAGGTCAACAGGGCGCCTCCAGGTCAAACCTGACCAGTGGGGTCCACTGGTCAGTGACCCAGTCAACTAACCGGGTTAGTTAGCCCTAACTAACTTAGTTAGCTGAGCGGGGCCCGCATGTCAGTGGCTCACCTAATTAACTAAATTAATTAACACTAATTAACCTAATACTAATTAAGCAGGCGCCTGGGCCCACACGTCAGTGAGAGAGAGAGGTCAAACCCCGCCGGTCGGAGCGGTCAACCCGCCGGCGTTTAGCCGCCGGCGAGGACAGACGCGGCGGCGTGCTGCGGGATTCGCCCACAGGGCGCCATTTGCTGCGCGGAGGGCAGCTACGGGCAGCTGGTGATCGCCCGCACCCAGCCATGGTGGTGGCTTGGCCGGGGAGTGGCCGGAGCTTCGCCGGCGACGAATTTGACGACGGCGATCCTCGGTAGCCGACGAGGGGGAAAACATCGGGGCGGCGCTCCGGGGCTCTTTCGGTCGTGTGGCTCGGTGAGGGGGTTGGTGACGAGGCGCAGGAGCTCGGGAGCGGCTCGGGGCATCGTCGGGATGGCGGTGGTTGCGGCAACGGCGAACGGCGGCGGTGGGCGTGTTCGGTGGAGCGTGAGAGAACGAGACAGAGGAGGGGAACGAGGGAGAGGAAGAGAGCGAGGGGGTCCAGGGAGTCGGGGCGGCGCCGGGGAGAAGACGCAAGGCGTCGCGGTGGCCAGGCGACGCAGGCAGGCAGCCTGGTGGCGTGGCGCCCGCGCGCGCGCCGGCGTGCTCCTCTCTGCCTGCCTGGCGAGAGGAAGCAGGTGGCTGGCACGGGCCAGCACAGTGCTGGGCCGGCCAGTGGGCTGCCAGGTGGGCTGGCCGCGCAGGTAAGTGGCCCTGGTGAGTAATGTTCTTTTTATTTTATTTCAGTTTTCTATTTTGCAGGTTTGTTTTGAATTTGGTTTTAAAACCAATTCAATTTATTTTGCTTCTGACAATATTTTTAGGAGCTAAAAGAATTAAAACAATGCTCCACAAAATATTTCAGAATTATTGGACCTATATTTATTTAATAGTAGATATAAATCCAATTCAAATAATTATTGATTTAATTCAAATGCCCAAATTAAATGTTTCTGAGACACCAAAAATATTGGTTTGGATTTTTCCTCTTGCCAATATTTCCAGAGGATATCAGGAACATTTTCTTGGACACATTTGAGAAGATTTAATTGTTGGTTATTTTTAGAGGTTTCTGAGGCTTTGAAAATTCCTCAATTCAAATTTCATTTGAATTTAAACATGATGCAGCAAGAGGTCTAGCCTAGTGCATTACCAGAAGCTAGGGATGTGACA
>NW_025248197.1:0-2344 GCF_018294505.1 Triticum aestivum | reverse complement strand
GTTGCCTAGTTTGCTGCGCTACCACCTCCTTTATAGGACCAAGACGTTGGATCAAGTGTGAAAACACGCCTTTTGCAAACACCCCCGCATTATATGCATGGGGGCTGAAGCTGAAGACTGCCATCTTTCATGTTATATACACATATAAATTAACGGCCGCACAGGAGGTATTACAATTCTTGAAGGCACAAGTATAAAAAGCTTTTATATTTCATCGAAACATTGTTTCACAATAATACATGTTATTCGAACATAATATCCTTCGAGCACTGCGTCCCTATTAAGCGAGCGCCCTGCAGAACTTCCTGAAAATAGTGCTCGTCAGGTACTCGGCTTCAGTCCGAATCTTGGGATGCAACATCGGTGGCCTTCATCTCCGCCCAGTATGTCTTGACACGGGCAAGAGCCATCCGTGCACCCTCTATGCATGCCGACCTTCTCATTGCATTGATATGCGGCACCGCACCAAGGAACTGCAGCACCAAGCCAAAATAACTCTTCGGCTCGGGCCTCTTCGGCCACAAAAGACTCACGACATCCTTCATGGCAAGTCCGGATAAACTATTCAGCTCTGCCCATTCGGCCAAGCGATCGGTTAATGGAAGTGAGCGCTCTGGATTATGGAACTACGACCAAAAAACCTTTTCCATTTCGTGATCCTCTTGATCTCAGAAGTGTTCGGCCGCGTCCGCGGCACTTGCCGCCAAATCCAGATAAGCATCCTCTGCACTCCACAGTCGGTCCAACTGAGCATATTTAGGATCCATGAATTTCCTCCGCAGCAGAAAGGGCTTTCCACCTGCGATATCTCCGGCCTGACGCAGCTCCTCCTTCATAGCTCTCATTGCAGAGCGAGCATCCTTGGCCTCGGTAGTGGCCTTCTTCAGGTCCTCTTGTACTGCTCCATCCTCTTTTTCAAGAAGCTTGCAGCGGTCGGCAGTGAGCAGCCTGTTCGGCTTTTAGCTCTTCGGTCGCCTTTAAGGTAGCCGCGTCACTCTTTTTAGCCTGCTCCTTTGCTCGGGCGAGCTCCGCCCTCAGGTTCTCCATGGCAGTGGCACCATCTGCATCAAGCATACTTGTTGTAAGGCACGGGCATCAAGCTCCCTTACCAGGTGTCCACGGAGAAATTGCATACCTTGTGACTCGTCAAGTCACTTATTTACAAGCGCGACGTCGGCATCTGCCACGTCAAGTTGCCGCTTTAGTTCGGCAAATTCATTAGTCCGGCCAGCCACCAGACCCTTCGCCACCTACATAGGAAGGGCGACATATTATACTTGGGATTATGATCCTTGGCGTGCTGTCATTTTTTGACAACACACCGAGCCTCAGGGGCTACTATCTACACAAGGCACATTTTATATGCGAAACTGTCAGAAGGTACATCATTTTGCGTACCTCCAAACCTGTCAGTAAACTTCTGACGGATTCATGCAATCCGCTCTCAGCAGATGAAATCCTTTCAATCACTGTACCCATCAACGCAAGGGGATCTTCTGAGATAGACGCTCGCCTAAGCAGATCCTTCAGCTCCTCCAACCGCGCACCAGGTGGTGCCGGACTCGTCTGATGGCCTTTTCCAAAGGCCGGACGCGGAGGGATTTGAGGGGGCATACGACTGCCTTCCAGCCCCACCGAACTCGGAGAAACCCTCCGCGACGACACCTCGGGGTCGCCCGCCTCGCAAGACGGTATGGCAGGGGGAGGCGCTTCGCTCTCAATCATCTCCGGACGAAGATCCCCCGAGGATGAGCTCTGCTGAGAAGGGATGAGATCCGAACTACAAGGTAAAATTTCGGTTATCTTCATCAGAAATAGGGCAGGGATATCCTTTATTTAAAAAAAAGAACTCCCCTTTTTACTTACGGCTTGGTGGAGGGATGATCCCCTTGGGGGCACGATGCGGCCAAGGCATCCCTCGGCGCAGGACCCTCTGACGAAGATTTCTTCCCCCGCTTTGAGACCATGGTCTCCGGGTCTTCAGAGGCGGTCCTCTTCTTCCCCTGGATGGAGGGATTCTCGATCCCTCCTTTCCTGACAACCTCCTTCGCGGAGGTGGTAGCTTCCTTGTTTCCCCCTTCACGTTCTTCCAAAGGCGCAACCTCCAGCATCCTGGTCAACACGGGATCCGGCGTGGTCTCAGGGAGGGGGGCCGGACACCTGATTAACTTTGCCTTCGCTATCCAGTCCTGTTCAAGGGACAACTCTTTTGAGAGCAAATTCATGATAAATATGGGATAGCGTGTCCGGGTACAGGGCTACTTACTTGAGTATCCGGGCGATTGCAGCTCAGACCTGCGTCCTCGGTCAAGTCCGGACACATCGCTTGTGATCCGAAGAAAAG
>NW_025248196.1:0-2344 GCF_018294505.1 Triticum aestivum | reverse complement strand
AATCTTCACACTAGGACACAAATCATGGCTAGACCACTAGATGATCCCCTAAGCACTTAGGGTCATAATAATAATTCCAACATATATGTCGAGGCAATAATTACCTCAACACACCGATTAGTGTGGTTAATCTGGCCCATGGGAACATCGGAAACAGAAGGAAGGGATTTGCAAATGCATCGGACTATTTAGAAACCTGGGATGACTCGGACAGCATAACGGCTATAATTGCTCAAAAAGATTTGAGACAATCACAAAAATGGTGGCATAACCACTCAGAAGCACAATATCAAGGTTCCGAGATCAACAATTAACATACGGAAGTAGTAGGAACTGAACTGAGACTTAAATCCAACAATCTTATAAGTCTACTGATTAGTAACACGTGATCCTAATAGAAAGAAGAGATAGCCTAGTTCTTAATCCCCGTAGGAAAGATAAGATGACTCAGATCAGAAGGGCATAAGGTATAAGGAGTAAAAAGAGCCTTACGTTCCATCCCACAATCAATTCCCTTATATAACTAAAGAATTTCTAGACTCAACTTCGACCAGTTTGGCTTGGTAATCCTGCAGGCAGTCAAGCTCTGATACCAACGCTGTCAGGACCCCGACTCAATGCCACATCGATCTAGCATGTAACACCTCATATCACTTTGCGGCCTCACGCACGGTATTCCCACGGGTGTCGCCTTACCTTTGCCCGGGACCGTTTGCGCCTTTTGGCACACGTATATGACAGTGTCGCTAGCATCCATATGATAAGGAGCCCGGGCTGACATGGCTAGTCGTAAACCCAAAGCGGCACAGACTTACAGGGACAGGCATCCATGACCCAGCATCGAACGTGTCGGTCATCAGCGAGTGAATCCAGGCTGTAGCACTGGGCTAGCAGGACTCCGGTGAACCGGGCTGTAGCGGGCTAACAGGACTCCGGTATTCACCACGTGACATTTCCCCGAAGGGACAGACACAAGAATGAAGAAGGACACATGCCGGCCAGCCTAAGTGTTCCGGAGCAGTAGCAAGCTACCATGGCTCGGTGGAAACACTAGGAGACATTTCCCCATAAGAGAGGCTACTAAAGATAAACAACTAGATGGTCAGATCCCACACATACCAAGCATTTCAATAACATACACACAATATGCTCGATATGTGCAAATACAACATGGCATCACAACATGACTCTATGACTCAAGTAATCTATTCAATAGGCTCCGAGGAGCGAGATATTACAAACATGGGTCTCATGACCCAACATTCAGAGCATACAAATCAAGCACAAGCGGAAGCTATCATGTCTGAGTACAGACATCTATAAATGAAAAAGGCTGAGAAGCCTGACTATCTACCAAATCCTGCCGAGGCACAAGATCGTAGCTGAGGTAACAAGCTAAACGTCGAAGACCACGCGGAAATACTAGTGAGACTGAAGTCTCTCTGCAAAAACATAAAATAGGCAAACGTGGGAACAAATGTACCCAGCAAGACTTACATCAGAACTATCTACATATGCATCATTATGAACAAAGGGATGGTGGGGTTTAACTGCAGCAAGCCAGCTTTGACTCGGTGGCTATCCTGAACTACGACTGCGAGTAACTTTTTTGAGGTGGCGCACACGAGTCCACATATTCACCATAACAATACACCACTATGGATCCGCTCCCGTCTCCCTACGAGAACGCCATCCATAGCACTCACGCTTATCTTGCGTATTTTAGAGTATCCACTTTCACTTGTCTATGAACTGATATAAGCAACCCAGAAGTCCTTTTCCGCGGACACGGCTATTCGAATAGATTAGGTTAACCCTGCAGGGGTGTACTTCTTCACACACGCTCTCACCAATTACCGCCGTTTACACGACATGTACTCGGCAACCTTCAAGCGGAAGCCCAACGTGGGTGTCGGCCACGGCCTGCCCAAACACTCAAGTCTCTAGTCCAGGTTTATCGCCTATTCGGGTTCCATCCATGAGGAGATCCGGCCGGAGTTTCGCTCACAGCCCCAAACGATGTGAACAGGGTTCCCGAGACACCAAACGGGCGCCCGGTACACCGTGCCACGTGCCTACCGCATCACAGCCCACCCCTACGGTCAGCGCTGCCCACGGCCTCCAGCATACTACAAACACCAGAAACTACTTGCAACTCCTGGACAGAGGACAAGGGTGATTAAGAAGCCGAGAGGGTCCATTGGTTTCGGGCCCAATGCGTGGTAGTAGCTGAATCATGGATCACAAACACAGAACTCAGTTCCTGAGGACGGCTGCAATGAGACAACCCACCATGTACTCCTACATGGCCTCTCACCGCTACCTTTACCAAATCGTATTCACA
>NW_025248195.1:1082-2345 GCF_018294505.1 Triticum aestivum | reverse complement strand
CGTTTGTCGAGTGCTCATTAAGAAAGTTTCAATACAAGTTTCTGAACGAAATCCTTAAGAAAAGTTCTCCAAAAGTTCCCTATGAAAGAATCCTTTGAAGCATCTGGTCGTCACAAACGTTTTGACTACTTGTGGAGCCAAAAGAAACTCCGTATCAGTCAGATATCCATGTTTCAGTTAACACTGCGCAAAACTGATTCCGAACGACAGTTACAGACTAGTTCTTGTGTAGTTGCATTCGATTTTTCCATTCTACTTCACCTAAACATCTCCATATGAGATCCAATTACTTGTAGGGAAATGCAAGAGACCTCAGTTATGATGATGCACTAGGTCCATAGCGGGGACTTTGTGTATGTTATCGAAATGCGTTTGTCGAGTGCTCATTAAGAAAGTTTCTATACAAGTTTATGAACAAAATCCTTAAGGAAAGTTCTCCAAAAGTTCCCTATGAAAGAATCCTTTGAAGCATCTGGTCGTCACAAACGTTTTGACTACTTGTGGAGCCAAAAGAGACTCCGTATCAGTTAGATATCCATGTTTCAGTTAACACTGCGCAAAACTGATTCCGAACGACAGTTACAGACTAGTTCTTGTGTAGTTGCATTCGATTTTTCCATTCTACTTCACTAAACATCTCCTTATGAGATTCGATTACTTGTAGGGAAATGCAAGAGACCTCAGTTATGCAGATGCACTAGGTCCATAGCTGGGACTGTGTGTATGTTCTCGAAATGTGTTTTCGAGTGCTCATTAAGAAAGTTTCTATACAAGTTTCTGAATGAATTCCTTAAGAAAAGTTCTCCAAAAGTTCCCTATGAAAGAATCCTTTGAAGCATATGGTCGTCACAAATGTTTTGACTACTTGTGGAGCCAAAAGAGACTCTGTATCAGTCAGATATCCATGTTTCAGTTAACACTGCGCAAAACTGATTCCAAACGACAGTTACAGACTAGTTCTTGTGTAGTTGCATTCGATTTTTCCATTCTACTTCACTAAACATCTCCATATGAGATCCAATTAGTTGTAGGGAAATGCAAGAGACCTCAGTTATGATGATGCACTAGGTCCATAGCGGGGACTTTGTGTATGTTCTCGAAATGCGTTTGTCGAGTGCTCATTAAGAAAGTTTCTATACAAGTTTCTGAACAAAATCCTTAAGAAAAGTTCTCCAAAAGTTCCCTATGAAAGAATCCTTTGAAGCATCTGGTCGTCACAAACGTTTTGACTACTTGTGGAGCCAAAAGAGACTCCGTATCAGT
>NW_025248195.1:0-1072 GCF_018294505.1 Triticum aestivum | reverse complement strand
AAAGTTTCTATACAAGTTTATGAACAAAATCCTTAAGGAAAGTTCTCCAAAAGTTCCCTATGAAAGAATCCTTTGAAGCATCTGGTCGTCACAAACGTTTTGACTACTTGTGGAGCCAAAAGAGACTCCGTATCAGTTAGATATCCATGTTTCAGTTAACACTGCGCAAAACTGATTCCGAACGACAGTTACAGACTAGTTCTTGTGTAGTTGCATTCGATTTTTCCATTCTACTTCACTAAACATCTCCTTATGAGATTCGATTACTTGTAGGGAAATGCAAGAGACCTCAGTTATGCAGATGCACTAGGTCCATAGCTGGGACTGTGTGTATGTTCTCGAAATGTGTTTTCGAGTGCTCATTAAGAAAGTTTCTATACAAGTTTCTGAATGAATTCCTTAAGAAAAGTTCTCCAAAAGTTCCCTATGAAAGAATCCTTTGAAGCATCTGGTCATCACAAACGTTTCGACTACTTGTGGAGCCAAAACGGACTCCGTATGAGTCAGATATCCATGTTTCAGTTAACATTGTGCAAAACTGATTCCGAACGACAGTTACACACAAGTTCTTGTGTAGTTGCATTCGATTTTTCCATTCTACTTCACTAAACATCTCCATATGAGATCCAATTACTTGTAGAAAAATGCAACAGACCTCAGTTATGATGATGCTCTAGGTCCATAGCTGGGACTTTGTGTATGTTCTCGAAATGCGTTTTCGAGTGCTCATTAAGAAAGTTTCTATACAAGTTTCTGAACGAAATCCTTAAGAAAAGTTCTCCAAAAGTTCCCTATGAAAGAACCCTTTGAAGCATCTAGTCGTCACAAACGTTTTGACTACTTGTGGAGCCAAAAGAGACTCCGTATCAGTCAGATATCCATGTTTCAGTTAACACTGCGCAAAACTGATTCCGAACGACAGTTACAGACTAGTTCTTGTGTAGTTGCATTCGATTTTTTCCATTCTACTTCACTAAACATCTCCATATGAGATCCGATTACTTGTAGGGAAATGCAAGAGACCTCAGTTATGATGATGCACTAGGTCCATAGCTGGGACTTTGTGTATGTT
>NW_025248194.1:0-2345 GCF_018294505.1 Triticum aestivum | reverse complement strand
GATGGATTTAAAAACCAGTCTATTCAAGTAAGGATGGCGTGGCGACGGCGGCATCCTCGCGGTGGACATGTGTCCTAGGGCTCCGCCGTTGCGACGGCGTTGCTCCAGCACCGGTGCAGAGCTTGGGAGGTGGTCGAGGAGCGGATGCAGATTGTGGTCTGCATCGACGACATCTGAAAGACGGAATGTGTGCTGGGCTCGTGGTTCATGGATGGCACGTATGGTTTCTTCCTTTGACGTCTTAGTCGTGGTGGGGTGCCGGATCTGTAGTTCGATGTCGTGTCCCGGGTGTTGCCCCGGTCTGATTCATTCAACGGCAAGGGCTTCACTTTTGGTGAGCCACCTTGAAGGTCTGCAAAGCTGCATATCAGCAATGGAGCCACGTCGATCTCGGGCGAGGAGGTGATTTGTCATTCTTTTCTTTGGTGGTTGCTGTGGTGGTGCCGGAGGCAGGTAACGGGCGTTGATGTCAAGTTTAGAGATGTTCTGCTATCTTTTCAGTTTTGTCATGTCGGTCTTTACATGACTTATACTTTGATCTTTATTATATGAATGAGACACGTATTACCATGAAAAAAAACAATATATACATTTATAAAAGTTTTCCTAGAATAAGTCATGAAATTTCGAGAATGCCGCCTGGTGGAATGGCTTGAATATTTCATTTTGAATAGTAGGATCGCAATAACTTTTTCCATTAAGGTAGCCGCCTTAGACATATGTCATTACACCTACTTCGATACTATATTTTGGCTTGATTCAGTCAAGCGATTTTTCCAAGTACTAACCAGTTACAGTACCCTGAGTTTAATATGAGCCATCCATTTGTTTAGATCCAACAGGCGTGCTTAAAATGGTACTTCATTGTAAGCATCGAGGAGTACTGCAGCCAAATACCAGGGAGTACTTTAATTCTGAGGGTATATTCGTCATGTACAAGAGCTAGACTCGGATCCAAAGTTTGATGACTAGTATGATGCTACTCCGGCGATCAGCTGCAACGAGTTCTTTGATCATGCTCCAACTTATGCACCTTCGATCATGCACTAGTGAGTTCTTCGATCATGCACCAACGTATGGTGCTTCCTCCCTTGGCGAAGAGAAACACGAAATCATGCAGGCATGAATGATCCAACAAGGATTTCTGAATCACGTTAGTTTACCGTCAATCAATACTGTTGATTGAATATGGACATGGGGGGATTTATGATCAGCAAATTACAGAGGCGGCCCATTTGATGTCAGTAACGCCGACAGATTCGTTTATAACAAAGAAGATCGTTTTGATTTCAGCAACGCCGGCAGATTCGTATATAACAAAGGCGACGGATCTCAGAAACTGAGATGGTGGCGGCTGATTCGGTCGCTGCGGCGGCGCCGTAGACACAAGTTGATTGGTTTAGGGTAATCAAACCACCACGGCACCACAATCTATGATTGGTATAGGTTTTCGTTGAATAAATCATGAAATTTCAAGAAAGCCGCCTGGTGGAGTGCCTTGCCCCTTGCATTTTTTTTACCATAAAAGGATCGTAATAAGTTACTCCATTAAATTCACCACCATAGACTTATATAGTTAAGTCTACTTCTTCGCGAAAATATCTTTTGGAGCTCGGCCTCCATGGAGGCCGGTTTTTGAAAAACACAAAATTCATGAAAATTCATATTTTTACAATTCAAAAAATCTGAAAAAAAATTACAGATATATATATGGAGGCATAACACACATGTGTGTAAATTTTTAGGACGAAATACGTTGAAATGAAGGCTGTGCAAAAAAGACAAATCTGAGGCTTTTTAACACATGTTACTATTCATCCTCAAAGTCCAGAAATTTATCTTTTTTCTATAGGTCGCATTTTGAAGTATTTCATCTTGAATTTGTACACACACATACATCTCATCCGTGTATAGTTGCATATTTATTTTCAGAATTTTTTCAAATCAAAAAGTTTGAATTTTGAATTTTTCAAAAATAAAGGGCTCCATGGAGCTCGGTCACCAAAACGCCCTACTCACTTCTTCGATACTATAATTCTGTTTTGTGGGTCATCAGTTTTTCGTTGCTAACCAGTTATAGCCGCACACACTAGCGTGAATTATTGTAGCCATATGTACAAGCCCTACGTACGGTAACTTGTTTTGGCCATACGTACATTTGTACAAGTCTTCATCGAATAAATTATGACATTTTAAGAAAGCCGCCGGATGGGACGCGACACATACTTTTTTCAGTAGCAGGAACATAGTAACTTATTCCATTAAGTTCGCCTCCATTAAGTTGGCCAATATGGTTCTCAACCATTACGTCTACTTGCTCAACAACACATGTTTGATTCAGTCCA
>NW_025248193.1:0-2345 GCF_018294505.1 Triticum aestivum | reverse complement strand
CCTCCATCGTCAGAGGAGCAAATCCCACTCATGAGCTATCTAGTCCATTGTCAAACTTTCCGTTGAACCTATAAGTTGTCGTTATGATTACAGTGTTACATATGACGTTTGAGCAACCCCACGTATAGGAAGAATTGACTACGATACTCTCTTCATCTCAGAAACCAAAGCACATGTTAACTCTTTGTGTTATAACGATTGAATTGTGACGATAGCATCTCAAAGTATAAGAAACAAGTTCGGGTGAATTCAATATGACCGTTCTTCTAACATCATATCGTCAATCTTGTTTTGAGAGCATCGTTACACTTGACGATGTCTCAGGATTCGAAAAACATGATCACAAACAACACTTGTTCCAGTCTTAGAGGCAAGATTAGGAATCAAATTTTTACCATTTATCATTTCACACATGCATGTGATTTTTTCAGTCAATCACATATCCTAGGATCATAGTAGTTATAGGATAAATATAAACTCTTAATTATAAACATGGGAATATAACAATACAATATTATTGCCTCTAGGGCATATTTTCAATAGACTCCCACTTGCAGTAGAGTCAGTAATCTAGTTAGCACATTTTCATCTACACCATTGGCAATCCGGTGTTTGTCCATGCTCTAGAACGTGAAGTGCTAGTCTGAACACCAGTGACAGAAGAGTTTAGTACAGTAACACGGATCCAATCCTTGGGGATTCAAGAGGTCCAGTCATAACGCCCAAAGCTCTCGTCTGATTTTATTATCTTAATTATTAAGGATACCTCACGCGATGGATAGGGCCTGCGGTAGGACAACTGATTCTTTATCCAGGACTCGTGCCGATCAAGATGTTATTTGAACACACCCCCACTTCGGTACGTAACAAGCACATCTCGATGGGTGACTTCCAGCGCACAAATTAAGATCATATCTGGTCCCAACATAAATAGATGGTTGTAAGCATTAAGATCTCATACCCATATCTCTTTTTAATATAGTGTTTGAGCCATCATTCGCTTGATTGACCCGGTCCAAAGTTGGACTTGATCCTTTAACAAAAGCTTTCTAGAGACCATCGCTTCAAGGAAACATTCCTCTTGTGGCCGTATGCATCGTTCTGATGCAGAGGCCGGGGTGTCCTCCCTTTTCGAAAAAAAGAAAACATTCCTCTCATGGGTTTGATAAACCAAGGTCACATATGAAGAAATAGGTGCAGGATACTTTTCTGTTTCTTTACCGAATCATTAAAAGGAGGTATCACCAACCCCCAACGATAGAACAAATCATGGGACGTTCGAAGATAAAAGGAACTGAGACTTCACAGATTTCCCGAGGAGCATAGAAGTGAGGGTCGGCCAAAGACCAACTCTAGGCAAGCAATTTAAGTTGTCTCACTTCCAGCGGGCCTAACCACCCACCTTCTCACAAGCAGCAGACTCACTCGAGGCAGACGACTGGTTAAGGACAATGGAGAAAAAGTTAGAAATCTCCGGCTGTGACGAGCAAGGCAAAATCCCCCTTTGCTACCCATTACCTCGAAGGACCCGCTGCCATCTGGTGGGACAACAACACCAAGGAAGTGTAGCCAGCCGAAGAAATCATAAGCTGGGAAGGCTTCAAAGAAAGGTTTCGCAAATACAACATCCCATCCGGGGTCATGAAGGACAAGAACGAGAATTCCTTGCACAACAGTAAGGAGGCGGGTCAGTCACTGAATACCTCAACAAGTCCAACAACCGATCACTCTCTATTCAGCACATGACGTGAGCACCGAAGAGCGCAAGATAGACCACTTCCTAGGAGGACTGCACCACTCCATCTGGTGTCCACTCAGCCTATTGGACTTCCCGTATTTCCAGACCCTACCGTAACACCCCTGACGTCACGCTGCAGTAATCTCATGCTAATGGTGTCATGTCATCATAATTAATTTTTCTAAACTTCACTTTGATCCAAAACCGGTTCAAATTCAAATTTAAAATGAAGTCAAAATATTATTTCTTCAAACATAAAAACAAAAATGGGCATAATATTGCAAATAATCTCTAAGAAATTTTCATGCATAAGACAACATTATTCAAATAATTAAAATGCCCATAACCTATTTAAAATTGGATCAGTGACATTTAATTGGATCATTTCAATTTAAATAAATACTTAAACTATTTAGAGTAATCAAAACTTTGCGTGCTAGTGCTAAATATGCCCTAGTATTTATGTGCCAATTTTCATACTAAACCAAATTTGTTTAGTAGCTCAAAATGATACAAAATATAAGGAAAAGAATAAAATCGAAAATTAAAAGATAAAGAAAAGAGAATAGTATACTGTGCACTTAAGGCCTACTTCTACAGTAGAGGC
>NW_025248192.1:0-2345 GCF_018294505.1 Triticum aestivum | reverse complement strand
CAGTCTTGTTAATGTGGTGAATTACTGAAATTTAATCATGGAAGCACAATTGCATATTATGTAATATAGCTCTTTGCTTTGCAGTTTCAAAGTCCAGAAAGAGTCTTCCTAGAGCCAAGTGGAGTCACCAAATGAAGCTATATCTTATTCAACAGCTGAAAGATTTTAACGTCCCAGGTTATAGAACTCAGAATGCATGGAGTAAAGAGGCATGGAATAAGATTGTGGATAACATAAACAAAAAGTTTGGCTTGTCACTAGATGTTACCAAAGTGAAACAAAAGGAACAGGATCTGAAGAAAGACTTCCGCGCTGTGAAAGATTTGGCAGCTGAGAGCGGCTTTGGTTGGGACCGCATCGGAATGAAAGTTGTTGCCCCAGATGCCGTATGGGAATCATTTGCGGAGCGTCGTAACAAGGATGCACTCATATGGAGAGACAAACACTTTCCATATTATGATGATTTATTTGCATTGCATGAAGGTAAGTTATAATATTGTATGGAGAGACAAGCACTTTCTGTGTTGTAAACATGTTCTCACTAGTTTTTAATTATCTCCAGGACGGTATGCTGAAGGAAGGAATAGGCGTGGCATGGACTATTATGCAAACAGGGATAAAGAACCATCACAAACCAATTTTGCAGAATCACAAGGGACCAATGATTATGATGGATCACCCTCACCTAATATAAATGCTGCTGATTTTCCCATTGAAGAAGAAGGTGAGAAAGACACTTCTGATTTCCCCCAGCAGCAATGCCCATCAAGGCGCTCCACACAAATGAATTCTCAGTTTGTGAAAACACCGGAAATCCTATGATCTGAGCAGCCACAGGATTGGAAATGCATACACCTCATTTCCTATACTTTTCCTATTCCTATAAAATTCCTATCCTTTGAACCAAAGGAGGCCTAAACTCTTTTTTTATTTCCTTTGGCAGAACCTACATATTTTAAGGAAAACGTTTGGAGCCGGCAGTCCGGCGGAAGCTTCGGCCGGTCCAATCTAGGCACCCACGCGTGACCCACTCGCGAGCAACCACGTGACGTGATGGACCTGAGTTGACTAATCCTTCTGCGTTAGGGCATGTACAATGGTTGTAAGATAGTCTAATCTTAAGTCTTGCATGTAATTTAGAGATGACAAAAAAAAAGGTCTACAATGGGTCGTCTCTTAGCCTTATCTTTAATAACTAGCAATTTCTAAAAATATGGTGAGACATATTATGCTAAGAGATCATCTCTTCTTCAAGCCTTTTCTTTTGAGTTCTCTTTCCTTCACCTCATCATTTATCCTATGTGTCACTCCTAAGATAGCACCATTATACATGCCCTTATCCCTTCTTCTCTCCCAGGTCGCTCGCTCTTATCCCCTTTACTAGTACCTTTTTTTCTTCGAGCTCGCGGGCCTCCGCCTGCACATCCTCCTCACCATGGCCAGCCTCTATTCTTCTTCCTCACATCCTCCCTCCACGCCATGGCCATGCGCCACCTACCCCCTCGTCCTCATGGCGCACTCCTAGGTCACCAGCTCACTGGCCGTGCTACTATGCCATTGGCGCGTGCTACAACCTGCAGCGAAAAAAGCTACCACCGGCTCCCGGATTTGCTGCAACCTGGCGACGGTGAAGTGCGGCGGCGACGACGGTGCTGCGTTTTTGCTGCAAACGGCAACGGGAAAGCTTCCACCGACGACCAAATATGTTGCAACCCAGGGAGTAACGATGAAGTGTGGCTGGTGGCACCCATGAATGGCGAAGGTGGCAACCGGGCGGCAACTGCTACAACCATGAACGGCGAAAGCTGCAACTTGCTATGAGAAAAGTTTCGACGGCGAATGCCGATGCTAGGGCTGGCTACAGCCAACAGGGGCCACGGGAGTTGTGCTCTTCGATGGCGAGGTTGCAACCGTGAACGTCGGAGCTGCAACCGTCATGAAAGAAAGCTTCAACCCCATTGGAAAAAGCTTCAGTGGATGTGAAAAAAAGCTCCAATAACAGAAAAAGCTTCAAACGGTGTGTGAAAAAGGTTCAACCGACAAACGAGGGAACTCCAAACTATAGAAAAAACTTCAATCTATGTTGGAAAAAAAGCTTCAAACCGTGAAAAGGTTCTCAACAGGAGTAAAAAAGCTTCAACCATGTGGATTTTTGCTACTACCGTCCATAGTTTTTGCTACATCCATTTTTTCACGACGGCGAGATGCCAGTGGTGGTTTTTGTGAATTCCGGCGGCGAGATCCAGCACGGGGGCAGGGGCGGATGCTACAACCGGTCGCCGGCGAGCTGCAACGGGCTCGCGGCGAGCTGCAACCTCGACCGGCGAGGCATGGTGGCGACTACG
>NW_025248191.1:0-2345 GCF_018294505.1 Triticum aestivum | reverse complement strand
GGCGTACAGCAGAGTGAGGCGGTCCACACAATCCTGAGCTCGCCAGAGCACCGCGCGTAGGCGGGCTAACCAGCACCACACCTTGCAGCCTCAGGGGTCGATCCATGCATCTAAGCTATCTCCGGCCACCACACAGACTACTCACCTCTTCTGCCCTGAAATTGGAGGAAAAGATATGCTACAAAAAGAAAGAAAAGAGGAGTATTCTTTATTCTGATGGATGGATACATGTATGGATGCCGGCCGCCAAGTTCATATGATGCAGACAAGGACAAACAACATCCACATTTAGGCCACATGCACTATTGGATACGTGGGTCCGGTTCATGTCAAAATGATTACGGTGGCTCAAATCCCCACTTAAAATTAAAGTGTTCCTTTGGTTTCGTATGTCGGTGCCTCAAATCATTGCTTAAAATATAAAGTGTTCCCTTGGTTTCTATATATGCAAGGGGTAGATAAGTTTTCACAAAAACTATTACACCACTCATTATCTACCTTGGTGGGTGATATTTTAGAACTGAGTCCTATAAACAGGAAGAGAGGGAGTAGGATCTTAACATTGGCGGTGCCACTGCTGTAATACTGTGAAAATTTACACTTATTCCAAACATGATCATAATCTCAATAAATGGTCCTAAAATAACATTAACCTATTAGGTAACTAGGGTTAGGTATGTAGTAAAATTTACTTTGCATTCACCCATGGCACTCCTAGATCCACATGTGAAATATGGAACAAATGATTAATCTAATCACTTTCATCGAGCATTGGACTTAATAAATCTCATGACAATTAGTATTTGGAAACCTATTGGATCATGGCAGTCAACAATAGCTTCCCCTTATCTTGGACAGACATCGTTATCTTGTCTAGCTCATTGGGTTCGCACCAGCTTGAGGTTCGAGGCTACCACCGGTGCCATATCCCAAGCTTCATCTATACCCCCAATGACAAAGGTGACGACACTCTGCACACACACATACACATGATTGATCAAAAGATGGACAAACTAATTAATACTTACCTCATAGATGAAGGATCACTTCAATAAGTACATCCAACAACATAAGGAACACAAATTCCAATATAATACATGAACTTCGGATGATTTACAGCTGTAATGATGTCTTGATATGTTCACAATTTTCCATGCAACTTCACATATTCTACTCAAGTTCCTCATTCATACACACTGGAGGTATTTTGCATGTGATAAGGCCACAAATTAGTTAGCTGACACAAAGCTTTTTGATATACATGTGGTTGCAAGGTTCACCTCATATTTGGTGAATGAAATATAATTTTCTTTCTCAAAATAAGCATTGTACATGTTCGGCAGTCATGATGGTTTACTCTCTCTCAATCCGTTTTCCACCCTAGAGAAGTCCTCAAGATAAAATAACAAAACTTTATACATAAAAAGCTCATCCGTATTTAATTTTGAGTCAGCGATGACTTAATTCAACTGGTTACATATTATTTTTCCAGTATGATTGACATAATTCCATATAAATCAAAACAACAATCGCACTTGTCACAAATTTTGGGACAATTTTATTACACATCAATGTAGCTATCCTCTTGAAATTACATGTTTAAATCAACACGTAGTATAACAAGACTTGTTTCAATAAATACATTTTGTTTGATTGATCTGCTGACCCTTTTAAATAGTCAAATCAACATAATGGCTCCAATCGGTCGATCACTAACTGACTTATTTTACTTAGATGAACAACTGCTTCACGGGTGGATCAATCAGAAGTAAATATGTTATCATTTTATCTGGCTTGTGCTATAAATTACCGGAACCATCCGAGGTGAAGTTTACTAGGATCATAGGGCAAAGCTGGAGATGATGGCGACGCCATGGCTTCGGGTACCTTGACAAAGCGGCCGTTTACCCGTGGCCGGAGCTCAGCGTAAGCTTTTCTGGACTCGTATCGGATTTGCTTGTCATAGCGCCGCCTCTTCCTCTTCTCCCTATACCTCATCACCTTCGCTGCTCTCTCCTGCATTGTGGGATAATGGGCAGGCCCCACCATCATCTCTGTGTCAATAGTCATGATTGCTTCATTGCTAATAGTGTTTGTGAATGCACCTCCGTAAAATGGCACCTGAACATATCAAGAGGAAAATAATCATAAGATCGCAGTTATGTACTTTCTTATGGGTAGCAGATACGTACTTGATATTCCCCTGTTTATGAAGTATCTAATTGGTCACTAATTAACTAGAAAATGATCCATTTTCATTCAGAGGTGCACTTGATTGTAACTATTCTATTTTTAGACAGCAGAAGATAACAACTCCCCTGGCATTTTTTTCCAAAGATGCGCAC
>NW_025248190.1:0-2345 GCF_018294505.1 Triticum aestivum | reverse complement strand
GTACGCCACACCCCTCCCGATCAACAGGACCCCGTTCCGAACATAGGAGGTCCGTTTCCTCTGTTGTGCGGTACGCCATGCCTCGTTTCCATCGCCTGTTCCATCCAAGCCCTCCCGATGAACACGACCACGCATTCCGTTCCGATCCAGCCGGTTGGCTCCCCATGAACACGACGACGACGCTGTTTCTCCGTTCTGACCCAGCCATGTACGTATGCGCGAGTAGGCGTTCGAGACCCTGCCCGTATGTACGTACGTGGCCGTATTTTCTTTCTTGCACCCTCGCCGCTGTACGTACGTGTACATGCTACGTGCGCGCCTCTACTACAACACGTGCGCGCCTCTGCATCGACCAGTATATATGTACGTACACGTTCGCGACCAGAATGACAACGCTACGTACGCTTCGACCAGGTGGGTCCCGACTGTCAGGCACTTCCTTGCGTGCGAAGATGTAGCTGGTGGGTCCCAGCAGTCAGGGGGGCGAATCATTTTTTTTGACCGGACGCACTTCCTTGCATGCGAAGATGTAGCTGGTGGGTCCCAGCAGTCAGGGGGCGAATCATTTTTTTGCCCGGACGCACTTCCTTGCCTGCGAAGATGTAGCTGGTGGGTCCCGGCAGTCAGGGGGGTGAATCGTTTTTTTGTGAAATACGGTGGCCCGTCCGGTGGGTTCCCACTGTCAGGTGGAGGAATAATTATTTTGCATGTAATAAGGAGCCAGTTCCTTGCTGCGGCCGTGGACCAAGCTGTCAGCCTCTCCACGTACTGTCCATGTCCGATGGAAGCCGTACCTTGACCACGTTGACCACGCCGCGCCGAGAGCACCAGCGCGGTGGACGACGGCGAGGCCTAGGAAGGGGACGACACGGAGCCGGGGAACACGCGACAGTGGATGCCCACTCATAGAGGAGTACGAGGGTTCACTGGTTCGCTGCGGTGTGAGGCTGCCGTCGCCACAGAATAACAGGGGGTGTGGGTGAGTAGAGGGATGGCCTGGCTAGCGGTGGGAGTAGTAGGGGGTGGTGAGGCCTCCGCCGCATCGCAGCCGGCCACGGGAGGCAGGAGCACGAGGCACGACCGGCGCTGGTTTGGGCGGCTGGAGCAAGAAGACCAGAGGTTGAAGAAACACTACGACCGTTGGATGGACATCGTACGGTCACTGGAGCTAGAATCGTGCATATTGACTAAGTTGACAAAGCCCTTCGTCCCCGTCAACTTAGTAGGCCCACAAGTCAGCCTGCCACTATATTGGGTGCCAGCTAACAGGCGGAGCATTCATTTTTTTGTGCGTAATAAAACCCATCTGCAACTTGATCTCCTGTCGGTATAAACCGAAAGTTTAGTAACTTATTTGCTACTCTTTCTCTGACAAAGTGATAGTCCACTTCAATATGCTTAGTTCTAGCATGAAACACATGATTTGCTGACAGATAAGTGGCACCACAATTATCACACCACAATGTTGCTGCTCCTGATTGGCTAATACTAAGGTCCTTTAGCAATGATTGTACCCAAATTACCTCTGCTGTTGCATTTGCCAGGGACTTATATTCCGCTTCTGTGCTAGATCTAGATACCGTGGGCTGTTTTCGTGCAGTCCATGAAACAAGGTTGCATCCAAAAAATATAGCAAAACCTCCAGTGGACCTTCTATCATCAGGACATCCTGCCCAATCAGCATCAGAGAAAGCACTAACAAGAGATGAATCTGACTTCACAAGTTTTAGTCCAACAGAAGATGTATATATGAGATATCTAATGATTCTCTTCACTGCTGACCAATGAACCGTAGTGGGAGCATGAAAACTGACACACCTTATTTACTGAGAATGATATATCAGGTCTAGTTAGTGTTAAATATTGCAACGCACCAACTATGCTCGGATATGCAATGGAACCACTAAGGTGACATGTGTGATGACATGGATAGGCTCCATGTTGAGATCAATCCTATAACGAGGATAACTCATTTGTATAGGATATATGCCATAGAGCCTCCTCACAAACAAGATTAATGGAAGGCACGCAAAGTTAAATGTCGAATCAAATGTACAGTGCTCCGATAGTTAATAGTATATCACATGGTTATTACTCCGTAAAGAAATATAAGAGCATTGAGTAGTTCATTTTTTTAATGCGACATTGGTTTGCTTGTGTTTGAGGGGACAATTACATTAGTTCATTTTTTAACGCGACATTGGTCTGCTTGTGTTTGAGGGGACAATTAATTTTATGGGTCCGTTTGGAGTGGAAGAGTAGAAAGCAAAGGAATTGAAAACTTTACAGGAATGTGCTTTGCCTAACTACGGAAAACCTAGGAACGTTCGACACAGGGATGAAAA
>NW_025248189.1:0-2345 GCF_018294505.1 Triticum aestivum | reverse complement strand
GGTGATCGAGCCGAACTCCATCCCTGTCCTTTGCGAAGACCTCGACTCCAGGGTGCCGGACTCCTCTCCGAACTCCGAACCCTCCGCGCCCCTGCCAATCGAATCCGATTGGGCGCCGGTCATGGAGTTCACTGCCGTGGACATCTTTCAGCACTCGCCCTTTGGAGACATCCTGAATTCACTAAAGTCTCTCTCTTTATCTGGAGAGCCCTGGCCGGACTACGGACAGGAAGGATGGGATGCGGACAACGAAGAAATTCAACGCCCACCCACCACCCACTTTGTAGCCACTGTCGATGATTTAACCGACATGCTCGACTATGACTCCGAAGACATCGACGGTATGGACGACGACACCGGAGACAACCAAGACCCAGCGCCTACAGGGCACTGGAAGGCCACCTCGTCATATGACATATACATGGTGGACATCCCGAAAGATGGGAACGGCGATGGAACAACGGAGGATGACCCCTCCAAGAAACAGCCGAAGCGCCAACGTCAGCGACGCCGCTCTAAATCTCGTCACAATAAAAACGGTGATTTCGGCACGGGAGATAATAGCACTCCGGACAGTGCTGAAGAGAACCCCCTCCAGCAGGACTCGGCGCAGGAGGAGGGAGAAGCAAGCCCGCACGACAGTGCGGCAGAAAGAGAGGTCGAGGACGATAATTATGCGCCTCCCTCCGAAGACGAGGCAAGCCTCGACGACGACGAATTTGTCGTGCCTGAGGATCCCGCTGAACAGGAGGATTTCAAACGCAGGCTTATAGCCACGGCAAGTAGCCTCAAGAAAAAGCAGCAGCAGCTTAGAGCTGATCAAGACCTGCTAGCTGACAGATGGACTGAAGTCCTTGCAGCCAAAGAGTATGAACTCTAACGCCCCTCCAAAAGCTACCCCAAACGCAGGCCGCTGCCTCGGCTAGAGGAGGAAGCACCCAAGTCACCAGAGCACGACATGGCAGACTGGCCACCCCGTGGCCATGATAGAGAAGCCTCTCGGCCCTCCGCTCAAGCCACACCCCGATGCCGCTCAAAAAGTACCAAGGCAAGGGAAAACGTGCCGGACTTGCGAGATATATTGGAGGATAAGGCAAAACATACAAGGTCGATCTACGGATCGCGTGGGCGCCCAGCAACATGGGATGATTATCGTCGCGCCGGATACAGCAAAACCGGCCGGGCCGAACACAGTAGACAAAGCTCATATGAGCTACGTCGTGATATAGCCCAATACAGAGGCACCGCACACCCACTATGCTTTATAGATGAAGTAATGGATCATCAAATCCGAGAGGGCTTCAAGCCCGTAAACATTGAATCATACGATGGTACCACAGATCCTGCGGTCTGGATCGAGGATTATCTCCTCCATATCCACATGGCCCGCGGTGATGATCTACATGCCATCAAATACCTCCCCCTGAAGCTTAAAGGACCAGTTCGGCATTGGGACAACAGCTTGCCAGCAGAATCAATTGGTTGTTGGGAGGACCTGGAAGCCGCATTCCTTGATAACTTTCAGGGCACATATGTGCGACCACCAGACGCCGATGACCTTAGCCACATAATTCAGCAGCCAGAAGAATCGGCCAGACAATTCTGGACTCGGTTTCTAACAAAGAAAAATCAAATCGTTGACTGTTCGGATGCAGAGGCCCTTGCAGCCTTCAAACATAACATCCGTGACGAGTGGCTTGCCCGGCACCTAGGACAGGAAAAGCCGAAATCTATGGCAGCCCTCACAACCCTCATGACTCGCTTTTGTGCGGGAGAGGATAGCTGGCTAGCTCGAAGCAACAACTTGGCCAAACATCCTGATAGTCCGGATACCAAGGACAACAATGGCATGTCGTGTCGCAACAAGAACAAGCGCCGCATTAACGGCGATAATACTGAAGATACGGCCGTCAATGCCGGATTCAGAGGCTCTAAACCCGGTTAGCGGAAGAAGCCATTCAAAAGAAATACCCAGGGCCCGTCCAACTTGGACCAAATACTCGATCGCTTGTGCCAGATACATGGCACCCCCGAAAACCCAGCCAATCACACCAACAGGGACTGTTGGGTGTTCAAGCAAGCATGCAAGTTAAGTGCCGAACTCCATAACAAGGGGCTGCATAGCGATGACGAGGAAGAGCCCCGGCCGCCGAGCAATAAAGGACAGAAGGGTTTTCCTACGCAAGTGCGGACGGTGAACATGATATACGCAACCCACGTACCCAAAAGGGAGTGGAAGTGTGCACTAAGGGACGTATATGCGATGGAGCCAGTCGCCCCAAAGTTTAACCCATGGTCTTCCTGCCCGATCACCTTCGATCGAAGGGACCACCCCACTAGCACCC
>NW_025248188.1:0-2345 GCF_018294505.1 Triticum aestivum | reverse complement strand
GGTGATCGAGCCGAACTCCATCCCTGTCCTTTGCGAAGACCTCGACTCCAGGGTGCCGGACTCCTCTCCGAACTCCGAACCCTCCGCGCCCCTGCCAATCGAATCCGATTGGGCGCCGGTCATGGAGTTCACTGCCGTGGACATCTTTCAGCACTCGCCCTTTGGAGACATCCTGAATTCACTAAAGTCTCTCTCTTTATCTGGAGAGCCCTGGCCGGACTACGGACAGGAAGGATGGGATGCGGACAACGAAGAAATTCAACGCCCACCCACCACCCACTTTGTAGCCACTGTCGATGATTTAACCGACATGCTCGACTATGACTCCGAAGACATCGACGGTATGGACGACGACACCGGAGACAACCAAGACCCAGCGCCTACAGGGCACTGGAAGGCCACCTCGTCATATGACATATACATGGTGGACATCCCGAAAGATGGGAACGGCGATGGAACAACGGAGGATGACCCCTCCAAGAAACAGCCGAAGCGCCAACGTCAGCGACGCCGCTCTAAATCTCGTCACAATAAAAACGGTGATTTCGGCACGGGAGATAATAGCACTCCGGACAGTGCTGAAGAGAACCCCCTCCAGCAGGACTCGGCGCAGGAGGAGGGAGAAGCAAGCCCGCACGACAGTGCGGCAGAAAGAGAGGTCGAGGACGATAATTATGCGCCTCCCTCCGAAGACGAGGCAAGCCTCGACGACGACGAATTTGTCGTGCCTGAGGATCCCGCTGAACAGGAGGATTTCAAACGCAGGCTTATAGCCACGGCAAGTAGCCTCAAGAAAAAGCAGCAGCAGCTTAGAGCTGATCAAGACCTGCTAGCTGACAGATGGACTGTAGTCCTTGCAGCCAAAGAGTATGAACTCTAACGCCCCTCCAAAAGCTACCCCAAACGCAGGCCGCTGCCTCGGCTAGAGGAGGAAGCACCCAAGTCACCAGAGCACGACATGGCAGACTGGCCACCCCGTGGCCACGATAGAGAAGCCTCTCGGCCCTCCGCTCAAGCCACACCCCGATGCCGCTCAAAAAGTACCAAGGCAAGGGAAAACGTGCCGGACTTGCGAGATATATTGGAGGATAAGGCAAAACATACAAGGTCGATCTACGGATCGCGTGGGCGCCCAGCAACATGGGATGATTATCGTCGCGCCGGATACAGCAAAACCGGCCGGGCCGAACACAGTAGACAAAGCTCATATGAGCTACGTCGTGATATAGCCCAATACAGAGGCACCGCACACCCACTATGCTTTATAGATGAAGTAATGGATCATCAAATCCGAGAGGGCTTCAAGCCCGTAAACATTGAATCATACGATGGTACCACAGATCCTGCGGTCTGGATCGAGGATTATCTCCTCCATATCCACATGGCCCGCGGTGATGATCTACATGCCATCAAATACCTCCCCCTGAAGCTTAAAGGACCAGTTCGGCATTGGGACAACAGCTTGCCAGCAGAATCAATTGGTTGTTGGGAGGACCTGGAAGCCGCATTCCTTGATAACTTTCAGGGCACATATGTGCGACCACCAGACGCCGATGACCTTAGCCACATAATTCAGCAGCCAGAAGAATCGGCCAGACAATTCTGGACTCGGTTTCTAACAAAGAAAAATCAAATCGTTGACTGTTCGGATGCAGAGGCCCTTGCAGCCTTCAAACATAACATCCGTGACGAGTGGCTTGCCCGGCACCTAGGACAGGAAAAGCCGAAATCTATGGCAGCCCTCACAACCCTCATGACTCGCTTTTGTGCGGGAGAGGATAGCTGGCTAGCTCGAAGCAACAACTTGGCCAAACATCCTGATAGTCCGGATACCAAGGACAACAATGGCATGTCGTGTCGCAACAAGAACAAGCGCCGCATTAACGGCGATAATACTGAAGATACGGCCGTCAATGCCGGATTCAGAGGCTCTAAACCCGGTTAGCGGAAGAAGCCATTCAAAAGAAATACCCAGGGCCCGTCCAACTTGGACCAAATACTCGATCGCTTGTGCCAGATACATGGCACCCCCGAAAACCCAGCCAATCACACCAACAGGGACTGTTGGGTGTTCAAGCAAGCATGCAAGTTAAGTGCCGAACTCCATAACAAGGGGCTGCATAGCGATGACGAGGAAGAGCCCCGGCCGCCGAGCAATAAAGGACAGAAGGGTTTTCCTACGCAAGTGCGGACGGTGAACATGATATACGCAACCCACGTACCCAAAAGGGAGTGGAAGTGTGCACTAAGGGACGTATATGCGATGGAGCCAGTCGCCCCAAAGTTTAACCCATGGTCTTCCTGCCCGATCACCTTCGATCGAAGGGACCACCCCACTAGCACCC
>NW_025248187.1:0-2345 GCF_018294505.1 Triticum aestivum | reverse complement strand
TGGCAATGTCCGTCTGGCATATGAATGATTGTTTGACCGCTTCAATGGATGGATAGAGTTTGGTGCTACTCCATTGCCATTTCGACATCCAACATTGTGAGATTATAGAAATCCACTGGGACCAAATTGTGTAGCAGGATATCATCGTCGAGAGTAGACCACCACAATAGCAATAGCAACATGATCTCGTTGGAGGCCAAGGAAAGAAAATATAGGCTTCATGCTTCAATGAAGGTGAAGTTACATGCCTTGCGGTGTGTCGCTGAATAGCGCATGGGATTTGGACCCGTTGAGGAGCTATTTACATGAAATTTCTTGACCGCTGGGGAGCTTCTTGGAAAAAAAGATGTGAGTGTGCCCATTGCCATTGTCTCATGCCACGTGTCAACATATAACTGATTTGTACTTGGTATGAGCCGACAAGTCAAGTTGTACCATGGGTGAATGTTTTTCAAGTTTTCGTACCAATTTGCTCCCACCGGCCAAGTCATTGTATATGGGGTGCAATTACCTTAATGATAAACATGGCGGAAAATTTGGGTAATATACGTTGGTGGTGAAGGTACCAAAATAAAAATAATCAAACAAATAGCACATGAAATTATAGGAGCTATGTTTTTCCATCGATGTTAAGCGCTTCCTGTACTGTCCTGATGATTAGATGGAGTCCCGACCACCCAATGGTCGTGTACGTCTTGCACATCGGAGATTCATTGATCACTCCAATGGATAGACCTAGTCATGGGCTACCATGTCTTCATTCCAACACCCAGGACCGTGTGATTCCAGAAATCCACTGGGACCAATCAGTGTGTGGTCTCCCTACCTCCGGTCCATCATAGGATATAATGGTGTGCTTCCCACCTACTCCCTCCGTTCTTTGAAGAGTGTACTTTCAACTTTATTGGAGAGTCAAACATTTTTATGTTTGATCGTATTTATGCAATAATATACCAATGTTTATGCCATCAAACTAGTAGCATTAGATTCATGATAAAATATATTTTCATCATATACCAATTTGCTTTCATAAACATTGATATATTTTTGCACAAACTCGGTCAAACTTTAAGATTTTTTTTCGAGGAAAAGCCTTCATGGCGCACTTTATTTCATCATGAACAAGGATACGTCGTTCATTACATCGCTAACATTGAAACTAGGGGGATCACTCTTTCGGGTTTTGAGAAATGCAGTTTGTTTTCTCAGAATTTGAAATATGCCACTGCAAAGTTTTCATACTTTAAACATGCAATTATATACCAGTTCAAACCATATGGATTAATAGGTATACAAAATTCCTTCTCCTTTGAAAACCTAAGAGCATCTATAATAGGGCACCTCAAATCGGCCCAAACACCCACCAGAACCCATCCAGAGCAAACCTTAGCTGACTTCACTTTGCTCTGCTCTCCGTCAGTTACCCTCCCTTTCCCCAATCCGTTCCTCTCCGGATCTTCGTCCACCATGTCCAGCACTGATAGCCACTCGATCTAACAGACCCGATGTCGAGTGGGATGCCTTCCACCATGAGGCGGATGATGACAAGGAGGAGCTAGCCTCCACATCGCATTTTAACGGTCGTGGATGGGCACATGTGACAGCTCGGACTCTCATATGTCCACTGTCTCCCATTGCCACATCATAGACACCAGAGCTGGCCCTTCCCGGCCCGTGCGCAGCTCCACGCAGTCATCCCACGCCGCTCTGCAGGCCCACTGCCCTCCCCACCCTCCCACTGCTGCTCCTCAAGGAAAGCTATGGGTGTTAGCGCCCGCTCCATCGGTGTTGCAGACGTGCACGCCTAAATCGAAGGTGCACCCTGCTCGCCGCAAGAGGCAGCGGGATTGGGAGAGGGCGACGGCGTAAGAGGTGGTCGCACAGTCCTCCTGCAGCCTCCGCGGGTTGCCGGGGTTGCCCAATGAGGACGAGCAGCTCCTCGCAAGGGTGTACCGCCGCTCACTCACGACGGCTGAGACGGACACCCGCCGGCTCCATCCGAAAAATGCAAAGGCTCTCCGAATAGGTCTAGAGCAGTCCGTGCACGAGGTGGCAGAGGCGGCGACGCTCAAGAAGCACCAGGACCTCATCGTCTCGATGTCGATGTGCTACATCCTCGTCCGACGTCTTGACGGTCCGACGATGGCTCTGAGAAACCCCTGCTGACACGGATTCCTACAACACCATCGGTTACTAGAAGGGCAAAGGGCCTGCGAGGAAGTGGCAAAGAAGCTTGGCCGTCTATCTTTTATTCCCGTTCTTTATTAATTTTAGTTTGGAACATGTCCGGTGATAAACTGTGCTGCTCTTTGGTGGATGTTTAACTGGATTATGTGCATATCTAT
>NW_025248186.1:0-2346 GCF_018294505.1 Triticum aestivum | reverse complement strand
GGATGTGGTTGTCATAGTATGCCTAGTAGTTGAAGGAACAATCATATCAACTCTTGGAATGTGCACCGTGCGCTTGTTCTCCTCGTGGCCAACACGTCGTTTTATTTCCTGTTCAGCTTTGCAAGCAAGATGAAACAAATGGTCCATAGGATAACACTCTTCATGAATTAGTATCTCTTGAATATCACGGTTTAATCCTCCCCAAAATCTATCCATAAAATCATCTTCACTTTCGTCTAAAGAGGAATGCAACAAGGTAGTTTGTAAATCATCATAATATTTTGTTACAGTTTCACTACCTTGTTTTAAGTGTTGCAACTTCTTAATCATGTCACGAGTATAATAAGCAGGGACGAAAGTATGTCGCATGGCAAGTTTCAAATCATCCCAAGTAGTAGGTATATAATCAGGGTGTAACCGACAATATTCACTCCACCAAACCAAAGCATAACCAGTGAAAGAACCAACCGCAACCTTAACCTTTTTATGTTCATCGAAATTATGGGAAGCAAATATATTTTTTATGTCGAACTCTCATTCAATATATAAAGCAGGTTTAAAACGGCCATTAAATGGTGGCATAGATACATTAACCTGATCATGTGCATTTGGATGTTTGTGCACCTCTCGTGACGGTTGTGGTATTTGCAAAGGTGGTGGCACGTCTCCCGCGATTGACAAAGCCCATGAATTGACTCTGGATCCTGTCATGATTAGTAGAACAAGAAACAAAACCCAAAATAATGTTCCTATAACTACTAGGATGTGGTGGTAAAACGCTCACAGTAAAGCAAATATCAATGTCTTACAAGTTCTTACCATGCAGCAGGCGGTGATCGGCAACCAGCGGTGTCAAGTAACTCCGAATATTGAGAAAAGCGATTGCCAGGGGAGCATACGTATACACGGTGTAGAAATATGTGGAGCTGGGTTGGCTATATATGGTAGCAAAAGATTAGCAATAATCAATTCAAAGATGCAATGTTGAATAAACGCTCAACGACGGTACTGTGCTGGTCCTAGGCTAGACCGGACTAGAGACGCGAGCCTAGAACACTAATGAGGTCACGGCGTAGCACAACTAGCATCAATGAAGGATACTAAGTAGCTCTTGACAGCAAGATATAAGTGAAGATCACAACAGTAGTGAAGATAATGAGGTGAAACAACAGCCAATCAGGATATATCAACAACTTTGTCTCCAACTTTCCTCTGAAAAAGTTTGTGCCGATTTTTTTGTTTTTTTTTTCTTCTCTCTTTTTTTTCCTCACACTTTTTTTTCTTTCTCTCCTTTTTTTTTCTCTGACTTTTTTTCCTTTTTTTTCTCTCGTTTTTTTCTCTCTTTTTTTCTCCCTCTTTCCAAAACAAACTAGATAAGATGCAGATTGGATCAAGTGAAGATGTGAACGATCTCAACTATTATTATGACAATGAATGGTGGGTAGCACGTGGTGGAAATTAATAGATGGGATGGTGGACAGCGGAAGGGATAATGATGCAACGGCGGCGTGACTAATGTGAACAGAACTCGAAACTCTAAAGGAACTAGACACTAAGACCAGCAACTGACACGACGATGCAACCGATAATTCAACTATGCAAGCAACGAATAGAAAATTGCAAAGGCTCAGACTGGCTTGGATAAAGGATGAACAGATCTAACTTTTTTTGTGGCTTTTTCATGAACTATAGGTATGAATGACAGATGCGATCTAAACTATGAAAAACTGTAAAATCTCACCGAGCAACCTGAAAACTGATACCACTTGATAGAGGCGGGGTGTCCCGATCTTTCGATGAGATGATACTACCGATTTGGTGGAGACGACTTTGACGATCCGACTACAAACGTGCACGACGTTCCGCCTTAGCAATCGCTAAACCAATCTCCTGAGGTTATTAACCACGCCGGAGCACGATCAACCTGACCACGAAGGTCTATTCCTGCAAGCAATCGAAGAACGAGCAAGAATATGATAAAAGCAATCTGAATATTGCGAATATATATGAAGTATTAATAAAGGTGGGGATCCGTAAGCGGTCTTGGTCTGGTCGTTGGACACAAACGAAGTACACGAAGTTGCAATGGCTAACTTTTAACTAAACAAATCGCAAGGAAAAAGCTACTAGATGGATCTACTTATATAGGAGCAAGGGGTGGCGGCCAAGGAGGTGGGAGGACGTCCCAAGGCAGCCTAAAACTAAATCTAGGTCGTACAAGGCCAATGGGCCCAAGTGGAGGTGATGTAACACCTTTGGACTTGTAGTTTGACTCGGATTCTGCTGCAGCATCAGATTGTTTCGTCCACAACTCAACGCTCCGGACGCATTTGAAGGTGATTCCAA
>NW_025248185.1:0-2346 GCF_018294505.1 Triticum aestivum | reverse complement strand
TGGTTGTTGATTATCGTGAATTGAATGCGGTAACAATCAAGAACAAGTACCCACTACCAATGATAAATGATCTGTTTGATCGTTTGCAAGGAGCCAAAGTGTTTTCCAAGATCGACTTGCGATCAGGGTACCATCAGTTGAAGATTCGGGAGCAAGACATACCCAAGACTGCATTTACCACGAGATATGGACTGTACGAGTATACCGTTATGTCATTTGGATTGACTAACGCACCTGCCTATTTTATGAACCTGATGAACAAAGTGTTTATGGAGTTTTTGGATAAGTTCGTCGTAGTGTTCATTGATGACATCCTAGTTTATTCAAAGAATGAAGAGGAGCATAAGGAACATTTGCGTTTGGTTTTGGAGAAATTAAGGGAACATCAGTTATATGCCAAATTCAGCAAATGTGAGTTTTGGCTAAAGGAAGTTGGATTTCTCGGACATGTTATATCCGGAGAAGGAATAGCAGTTGACCCCACAAAGGCTGAGACCGTAACTAATTGGGAAGCACCAACGACAGTTGGAGAGATTCGGAGTTTTCTTGGACTCGCAGGATACTACCGAAGATTCATTGAGAATTTCTCAAGGATTGCTAAGCCTATGACTGAATTGTTGAAAAAGGATAACAAATTCATATGGACTGAGGACTGTGAGGCAAGTTTTCAGGAGTTGAAGAAAAGATTGGTTACCTCACCAGTTTTGATATTGCCAGATCAGACTAAGGATTATGAGGTGTATTGCGACGCTTCACGTCGAGGACTTGGAGCAGTGCTTATGCAGGAAGGAAGAGTTGTTTCATATGCTTCACGACAACTTAAGCCCCATGAGTTGAATTATGCCACTCATGATTTGGAGTTAGCAGCCGTTGTGCATGCCCTGAAGACGTGGAGACATTTCCTCATTGGAAATCATTGTGAAGTATATACGGATCACAAGAGTTTGAAGTACATCTTCACACAGAAGGAATTGAATCTCAGACAAAGGAGATGGTTAGAACTTATCAAGGATTATGATATGAGATTGCATTATCATCCCGGAAAGGCTAATGTCGTAGCAGACGCATTGAGCCGTAAGAGCCATGTCAATACGATAATGACGGGGAGTATACCAAAGGAGTTAGCAGAAAACCTTCGTGAGCTATGTTTGGAAATAGTTCCGAGAGGCTATGTAGCAGCATTGGAGATTCAGTCAACATTGATGGATAAACTCCGCATATGGAAGGAGGTGCAGGACACCGTTACCAAACCAGTTTTCTTATAACAATAGTTACCAAACCAGTTTGAAGATGGCCCCTTTCGAAGCTTTATACGGAAGGAGGTGCAGGACACCGTTATCATGGAATGAAGTTGGAGACCGTCAATTCTTTGGACCAGATTTGATTAAGGAGTCTGAACAGAAGGTTAAGTGATTCGAGACAGGCTCAAGGTAGCCCAGTCCAGACAGAAGAGCTATGCCGATTCAAAGCGCAAAACGATTGAGTATGAAGTTGGAGACAGAGTATATCTCAGAGTATCCCCGCTTCGAGGAGTTAAGCGATTTGGAGTTAAAGGAAAGTTAGCACCCCGTTTCGTTGGACCGTATAAGATTTTGCAACGTATGGGAGAAGTTGCTTATAAGTTGGAATTGCCAGAAGGACTGTCAGGAGTTCATGATGTATTCCATGTTTCTCAGTTGAGGAAATGCCACCCAGAGATAGCAGAGGTACCGTTAAGAGACACAGTGCCACTGGAAGCAATTCAGTTGAAGGATGACTTGACATATGAGGAAAAACCTGTTAAGATTCTCGATTATGCCAGCAGAGTTACCCGCAGCAAAGTTATCAAGTTTTGTAAAGTTCAGTGGAGCCACCACACTGAGGATGAAGCCACCTGGGAAAGAGAGGAAGTTTTGCTCAAGGACCACCCTCACCTATTTTCTAGCCAACCCGAATCTCGAGGGCGAGATTCATCTTAAGGGGGTAGGTTTGTAACATCCCAAATTTTCAATTTGGAATGTTACACATTAGGTCATCATGCATACCATGTTTTTCTCGCATTTTCCGATCCTAGAAAATTTCACGCAACTCAAGGACCCTCGGAGAGAGTTGGAAGTTTCATTATTTTCATATTTGGGATTTCTCAAATTTTGAAAATAGGATCATTTGGATTTATTTAATTATCTTCATAAAGTTTTCCTATAAAATTTTTGAGAGAGGGAATAATATGACTTTCCCAAATTTAGGAATAATGAAGATTTAATAAATAAACCCATTTTGGTTTTGCCGGAGTTTTATTTGCATTTTATTTGGATAGGGAAAAATGCGTGTTTTTTTTTTTAAAAAAAAAAATTTGCATTTAGGCCC
>NW_025248184.1:0-2346 GCF_018294505.1 Triticum aestivum | reverse complement strand
TGGATCTATCTCAGAACTCTCAACACCGGACTGATAACTTAATTGTGGGCAACTTATGATGATTTTGGGCTATGAGACATCGGTTGGCGGAACCATGTCATGATAGAAAACTCCATAGTACAGACTTTATTTATTCCTTTGATGTAGGGAAAACAAATCAGCTTTTACGCAAACAAAACTCAGACACAGAGCCACAAAGCCATATTGCATATAGTATAGTTTTATCATCTGTTCTTTTTATTGTGATCTTGCCGGTACATTCAATGTACTGACCTACACGGCTGCAACGTATCATGTTGCAGATATTTCCTCGACGAGTAAGAATTACGATACAGGGTTACGGTCTACACTCAATCTGCCGATGGCGTTGATGGGACTCCACACCCGTTTGATTGTTTCCGCTGAGTATTATGAGGTATATATCATTTTACGTTATTTATACATGTGATTGCACTTTGATATATACATTGATGTACTGTGTGTGCCAGCATACTGATCCAGGGATGGCACAGTAACACAGAGGCTTGACCGTCTGAGGTCGGGTCGCTACAATGAGTCTCTCAAAGCCATGAGAATTTCCATTGATGAGTGCAAAGAAAGAACCGCTAGGATGCGTGCTAAGAAAGATGCCTTTATAAGAGCGTGTTCCTCTAGTTCCTATGAAAATAAAGATGAAGATCTAAAAGCTATTGATGTGTCCCCTATTAAATCTTTGTTTTGCAGTATGAATCTTGATAATGATGGGACTGAATATGATCCACCTTTACCTAGAAGGCGTTTCAAGAATTCGAAGTTTTTAGATCTTGATGATAAATTTGATAAAAGTGGGATTGAAGAAATTAAAACCCTAGATGTTGCTAAACCTACTATTTTGGATTTCAAGGAATTTAATTATGAAAATTGCTCTTTGATTGATTGTATTTCCTTGTTGCAATCCGTGCTAAATTCTCCTCACGCTTATAGTCAAAATAAAGCGTTTACTAAACATATCGTTGATGCCTTGATGCAATCTTATGAAGAAAAACTTGAATTGGAAGTTTATATCCCTAGAAAACTTTATGATGAGTGGGAACCAACTATTAAAATCAAAATTAAAGATCATGAATGCTATGCTTTATGTGATTTGGGTGCTAGTGTTTCCATGATTCCAAACAATTTATGTGATTTGTTAGGTTTCCGTGATTTTGATGATTGCTCTCTAAACTTGCACCTTGCGGATTCCACTATTAAGAAACCTATGGGAAGAATTAATGATGTTCTTATTGTTGCAAATAGGAATTATGTACCCATAGATTTTATTGTTCTTGATATAGATTGCAATCCTTCATGTCCTATTATTCTTGGTAGACCTTTCCTTAGAACGATTGGTGCAATTATTGATATGAAGGAAGGAAATATTAGATTCCAACTTCCATTAAGGAAAGGCATGGAACACTTCCATAGAAATAAAATTAAATTACCTTATGAATCTATTATGAGAGCCACTTATGGATTAACTACCAAAGATGGCAATACCTAGATCTATCCTTGCTTGTTATGCCTAGCTAGGGGTGTTAAACGATAGCGCTTGTTGGGAGGCAACCCAATTTTATTTTTATTCCTTGCTTTTTGCTCCTGTTTAGTAATAAATAATTTATCTAGCCTCTGTTTTTGTTGTGTTTTTTGTGTTTTTAGTGTTTGTGCTAAGTAGAACCATTGGGAAGACTTGGGGAAAGTCTTGTTAAACTTGCTGTAAATAACAGAAACTTTAGCGCTCACGAGAACTGCTGCCATTTTTATTTGGAAAGTTCTATTTAGTTAATTCTTTTTGAAGATGATTAATATATAAATTCCTCACGTCCAGCAATTTATTTTAGAATTTTTGGGGTTCCAAAATTTTGCGTCAGCTACAGATTACTACAGACTGTTCTGTTTTTGACAGATTCTGTTTTTCGTGTGTTGTTTGCTTATTTTGATGAATCTATGGCTAGTAAAATAGTTTATAAACCATAGAGAAGTTGGAATATAGTAGGTTTAACACCAATATAAATAAATAATGAGTTCATTACAGTACCTTGAAGTGGTGTTTTGTTTTCTTTCGCTAACGGAGCTCACGAGATTTTCTATTTTGAGTTTTGTGTTGTGAAGTTTCAAGTTTTGGGTTAAGTTTTGATGGATTATGGAACAAGTAGTGGCAATAGCCTAAGCTTGGGGATGCCCATGGTACCCCAAGGTAAAACTCAAGGACACCCAAAAGCCTAAGCTTGGGGATGCCCCGGAAGGCCTCCCCTCTTTCGTCTTCGTCTATCGGTAACTTTACTTGAAGCTATATTTTTATTCACCACATGATATGTGTTTTGCTTGGAG
>NW_025248183.1:0-2346 GCF_018294505.1 Triticum aestivum | reverse complement strand
CCAACGGTGCTTGGGAGAGAATGGCAAGGCACGCTGATCGGGACGCGCCAGCAGTGGGTAAGAGCCATCGCCGAGGACGACTGCGTGGACGTTGCACCTTCTCACCTTCCCCAGCAGAGAGGATCCGGCTGGATCTGTGACCAGCGGTGAGTAGAGAGAGAGAGAGTGTGGCCACCGATGTTGTGTTTAGATCTGGAGAGGACAAGACAGTGTGAAGAGAGCAACACTAGCAAGCAAGTGCGGAGGCTCCTGCCTATATAGTGGAGTACTAGTTTTCTTTGGTCTACCGGAGCCGGCTTGACCTCGCCAATGACTGTCGAGAAGTCTTCATGCACGTGGCCCGGAGGCGCAGTTGTCGTCATTTTGATCTGAAGCACCGGATTATAACATATAACACGAAAAAATGCCACATGACAAGAAATCATAACCTCATTGCCCAAAGGAGACAACATGAATCTCGACGGACAAACTAGACAAGGATCAAAGCTCAAATTAAAGATAAACCCGTAGAAAAGGAGTCCGTCGATAAATATCTAATTAACATAGCTGGCTTGACCTTGATGGCTGCCGAGTAGTCTTTGTGCATGTGCCCCCAATGACTTGCCCAACTCAGTTGTCACTGTTTAACCCTCACAGTGATATGAAGCACGTGACACCTAATTTTGCGAGGTGACAAGAAACCTTTTTTTAGATTTCTCACGAGAACTACAACCCTGTACAACACAGCCTGCACGATATGTAGACGATAGCTAATCCAGGCGTGTCTGCTGGAGTCTAGTCACATGCATTGACGAACTGATCTTCTATGTCTTGCAGGGATCGTCCAGACACCAACGTAGTACAACACTTCTCTAGTACTATCGCTCGACTCTCTCCACCCGACTTGCGGGAACGGGGAGTGTGCCTATGGTCGGTTCTCAATTGCGGTCCCACATGTGTGTGCAAACGCAATATGACGCGTGTTCCATCGGAGAGCAGCGTGCCAGACCGACCGACCATCTGGGGTGCGACGCGAACGCGACGGGCGTGTTGTATACTCCGTACATGTGTACCGCCGTTTTCTTGAGACTTTGCTCCATGGCGCAATCCATGGATACAAAATTAGTATACTGGCCATGTTTGGATACATAGGTTAGAGTTAGTTTGGGTTAGTTTGGACTCAACTAACCCAAAAATATCCAAACAGGGAGGGTTAGTTTGGGTTAGATGCATCTAACCCGCCCAAAAACCTAACCCATCCAAGAGGTGCTTATTTGGGTTAGTTCTTCTCGGAACCACTAAAAACACATTTTTCTCTCGCTCTTCCCGCAGCAACCTCGCTCTATCCCCCCGTTCCAACCCCATCGTCTCCCCGCGACCATCCGCCCACCGATAACCAGTCGCGGCTCCTTGCATGGCCCGTCCCAGCACGGCTCCCTGCACAGGGGTGGCGGATTCGTCCGTGCGCGTCCCTGTCTGCCCCGGACAGCGCAGCTCTTGGCTAATTGATTGAGAAAGAGCATTTATTGTCAATCTAACCCTGCCATCCAAACACCTTTTCGGTTAGAGTTAGTTTAGGGTTAGTAGAATCTAATCTAACCTCTAACTAAGTTAGAGTATCCGAACAGGGCCATTGTACTTTTTTTTGAGAGAGGCCACTGTACTATTTAAAAGTCGAGTGAGGGGCTTTTCCTGCGAGGTAGGCGGGGCAGTTCCGCCTAGTCGTAGTCGGTTCGATAGAGACGCCAGAAGATGAGGGAGTAGGCTACTGCAAACGTAGGGCTATGTGATTTGACTGCGAGTTACTGCTGGACAGGTGGGGCCCCATGATTTGACTTGCCATTATCATTTTAACTGCGGCGCTACGACCGGCGTGAGTCTCCCGATTCCTGACCACCTCCATACAGGTGCCTCTCCCAATGCTCCACCATATATGTAGAGGCTTGCTCTTGCATGTGAGCCCACTTCTCCATTTTTTCCTTGCCTCTTTCCTCCTTATATGCAAAAATGCCATGTAAAGCGGGCTTATAGCCCACTATTGTACTTACTTGCTCCTACAGGTGCTAAGCTTGCCACATAGGCATAAAGTCTGATGTGGCAAGTTAATTAATAAGAGAGAGACTAGTTTGGTGACCCAAGGAAGAAGAGGTGCTAAGCGCGTGTACCTAGGTGAAAAGAAAATTTTGAGTCTATAGCTAATTAAAGGAAGCAAACTTAGCAACAAAAAACTAAGCACCTATGCATTGGGGACTTGATTGCTAAGCCATTTAATGCCCTTAGCACCTCATCTAAGCACCGTTTCATTGGAAGAGGTCACCCCTTGGCAAATGCAATAAATACTACTCCCTCTGTCCCATAATATAAGAA
>NW_025248182.1:0-2346 GCF_018294505.1 Triticum aestivum | reverse complement strand
TGATAAGGAGCCCTTGACCTTGGAGCTTGAGACTGAGACTTGTTCTGATAGCTTGGGTTGGGTGGGTGGGAAGATCCACGAGCACCTGAGTTCTTCTGTTGGTAAGGCTGACGAAACGGAGGAGGAGGAAGATAAAACTTCTGCTGCTTAGCTGCCACTTGTGAGGAAGAAGAAGATTGCACTGCATCCCTGATTCTCTTCTTAGAAGCCTCACACTTGAGCTGAGCACCTTCTTGCTTGAGTGCCATATTGTAGAATTGATCAAACTGAGTAGGCTCAATAAGAACGAGAGCTAACTGCAGATCCTCTCTAAGGCCACCTCTGAACTGATAGATCATACTCTTCTCATCAGGAACATCCTGCTTAGCAAAGCGAGCAAGTTTCTGAAACTGCTTGTTGTATTCATACACTGACATGTTTCCTTGCTTGAGATTGCGGAACTCATCACGCTTGCTCTCAACAACACTGGTAGGAATATGGTGAGCTTTAAAGTCCCGACAGAAATCAGTCCAAGTAATCACTCGACCACCTCTGGAATCCTTGTATTGCTGGAACCAATCAGCTGCCTGATCCTTGAGCTGAAAAGAAGCGAACTTGACAAAGTCCTCAGGCCTGACATTGCTGCATTCAAAATGCTTGTTGATATCCACGAGCCAATCATCGGCGTCTGTGGCCTCGGCACAGTAGCTGAAAGACTTTGGCTGATTTGCAAGGAATTGGTTGAGGATAGGAAACTGGGGCTGATGATTGAACTGCCCTTGACCTTGATTCTCTTGGTTGCCTTGGCCTTGGTTGCGCTCTTGCATGAGCTGGATCATCATCTGAGCATGGGCGTTAGAGGCTGCCATCAAAGCTTGCCATGCCTCCGGAGGCGGAGGTGGTGATGGAGGGTTCGCCTGACTCCCATCATTGCGATCCGGATTCTGACGCGTTGGCGGAGCCATCCTGAAGAGGGTGACATCCGTTAGCATCTTGATAGACAAATAGACAAGTTGAATCAACGGATAGAAATTGCAACATATAGTCTTCACAATAAACATTCGAACAAAGATGAACGAATGAATTCCAAAGTAAACATCACATGTCCATTAAGGTGAGAAGCCACTTGAATAGAGATTGATGAATGAAATAAACAAGGTACAACTGGAACAAATAAGTGGTAAGGATTACCCAATCACAAACCCAATATCTGCGGAAGAAATGCTAGAGCTACTTGAAACCCACCTATAAACTCCCGAAACTTTCTGGTTATGCAATCAGGTGTTGGGGATACAGGGGAAGCACAATATCTCACCCAAACTAATAATCCCTACATCTAGCTGTATCCATCCGTCAACACATAACCAAGAAACCTTCGGAAATCGTGTACCTCAACCTTCGAAAAGCATCTGTTATACTAGTTATGGCAATACTCCCGAGCTCGCCCCAGTACTGGGTTATCGGGGTTATCTCACCAACAACTGCATATTTTCGATGTCGGCAAATCTCAGGTATTCCAGAACTGCAACGATAAAATTGTGACGACAACACCTCGGAGCTCAACTCCCCGGGACACTGCCACAACCCCTAAATGTCAGGAGGCACCAAGAACAATGTTCTCGTCACAAAACCATCGAAACGATTCCAAGATACCCGCGTGATCCTAAAAAAAATAGTGCAAATTTGAGAAGAGGATAGTCAAAACATATACGTCAGGAGACCTCACCAGAGCGACGAAGGGACTGAGGAGTAAAAAGAATCCTACTCTCCGATATATATATAATCCTAAGACTCAAAACATTTTTGTTCTAGACTCAACATCGCCAGCAAACAATCAAGTAGGGGGCTCCTAAGTCGGGGATGGCTCTGATTACCAACTTGTAACACCCACGATGCGGCTATATCTCCCACGTGTCGAAGCACGACTTAGAGGCATAACCGCATAGTGGTTTTGTCGCAAGAAGGGTCATCTTCACACAATCCCATGTAATGAACAAGAATGGGATAAAGAGAGTTGGCTTACAATCGCCACTTCACACAATACATAATTAAGATCATACATCATTCAAATACACTCATAGACCGGCTACGGTCAAGTTCAAATGAAAAGAAGACAACCCCAAATGCTAGATCCCCGATCGTCCCGACTGGGCTCCTCTACTGATCATCTGGAAACGATACATAATAACGACCAAGGGCCTCATCAAATTCCCACTTCAGCTCAGTTGCGCCATCTGCGCCAGTATCCTCGGCACCTGCATCTGTTTTGGTAGAATCTGTGAGTCACGAGGACTCAGCAATCTCACACCCGCGAGATCAAGACTATTTAAGCTCATAGGTAGGTAAGGGGTAATATGGTGGAGCTGC
>NW_025248181.1:0-2346 GCF_018294505.1 Triticum aestivum | reverse complement strand
TGGGATCGCCGGCGCCACCACCGGTGCGTGGTCATTGTCAGGCACCACCACCATCGCGAGGCCACCTTCAGGCATGACCATCGCTAGGTCATCCTCAGCCACCTCCATCTCTTTCCCATGGTCAGCCACCACCATCTCTTGCCCTTGGTCAGCCACCACCAGCGCTAGGTCATCCTCAGCCTGATGCCCATCGTCATCCTGCAGCTCCTCATCCTCACTCAGCTCCTCTTCTCCCGCACTCCAGTCCGTATCATCCTTCTTGTTGTCTATGCTGCTGTCAGAATCGTTGCTGCTTTCGCTACAGCCAGAATCGCTGCTGCTTTTGCTACAGCCATAGTCGCTGCTGCTTTGGCTGTAGCCAGTGTCGCTGCTGCTGCTCCCATTACCTGTCCAAAATGCAACAATGACCGTTAACAATCGATGTGAGACAAAGCCAAATGTAGAGGAATAAGAAGAGGCAGAACGTACCGGCATCATCATCGGCAGCATAGCGCATGCGACACATAGTCGTGTTGAACACCTTCACGATGAGCATGGTGGCGTCGTTGTCGTACCTGAAGAGAAGGAAGTACCCCAGCCGTAGGTCGTAGGCACTGTAGAACTTCTCCCACCCACGAGACAAGTACATGTGGCCCTTCTTGATCACCAACTGCACATCCCATTGCCTGCGAAACCCGCTGCCGGCCTGTCGCAGCTTCACATTATTTGGCGGATCTTCACCCATCAGCATGTTCATAAAACTGTCAGGAAGCCTCTGCAGTTTGGGACAATGAGTGATGTAGCAAACAACAGATATCATAATGAGATGGGTGAAGGGGAGATCTCTCGTTTTATATACCTGCGTCATGGATGATACTGAAGTCTCAAGTATGATAGTGAAGAACTCGGAAGCATCCAACTCGTACTGCGGTGTCGTAGAGCGACGGTGGCTGCTTCCCGCCATCTCTGATAAGCAGCAGAAGAGACCAATTAATACCCTTACAACAAATCATAAAATATGCATGATAACAGGCATTAGTCGCAAGTACCCCATATGTCATGCTAAAATTCATGGAAAATTTCAGCATGACCTTTGCTGAAAATAGGACATATGGAGTACCCGAATTTGCCAGAACGGAAGTTAATCGAGATTCCGGCAAACTCAAGGGCCTCTCGGGGTACCTGCAATTTCATGATAAACTGCCAACAACATAGCAAGCCAGAAGATACAAGTTAAACTTAAGCTAGAAGATACAAGTTGAACACACACCAGGCAGTTTTTATAATATTAAGCTAGAAGATACAAGTTGAACACACACCAGACAGTCCCAACAAGCTTAACAAGATACACACAGTCTTGGTGCAGGCCGGGATTAATATTTTCCTCTCTAACAAATGTTATCACCATAATTAGCTAAAACTAAGATAAATATTTTAAAACAGTCATTACAAGTTAGATTTGTGACAGCAAGCAAATGGTACCAGGAGGAAATTTACATTATTTTGATAGTCCAAGTCAAAACAAAAAGTCTGGAAAATAGACATTATAAGAAAGATGATGCTGGAAAGGGGGTTTTATTTCCAGCATCATTCTCTCCAATATGGCATGAAAGGAAAAAGGAAGGGTTTTCTGGACAACACGATCCCCCGGTTAAATTCGTTCGTGTTGGAGCAAACATTTTGACACCATGCCCGGTATAACCCCTGGGTATTTGATGGAAGAAACTACCATAGTAGCAAATAACTGAACATTCACACTCTGTTTTAACTGAATATATATGTGGAAAAAACAGAACCTTTACACTCTGTTCCTGTGTGTGAAAATATGCTCTATAGGTGAAAGAACAGACCATACTCAGTGCAAAAATTGAACCGTCCACAGTCTGTTTAAACTGAAAAAAGAATGAACACCTACTCATATTCAGTGAAAAAACTGAATATACGCCCATATTCAGTGCAGAAACTGAATACATATGCTCGTTCCGGTGCATAAACTGAATATATATGCTCATTTTTCAGTGTAGAAAGTGAATATATTCAGTGCAGAAGGTGATTACTTGTTTAAAGTGAATATGTATGGCATCTTTGTGTCCAAAGTCCCGGCTTTGCTTTGTTTCAACTGAAGAAACTGAACATTTGCTTGTATCCAGTGCAAAAACAGAATGTATTGTACGTTCTAGTGCACAAACTAAAGATTGGCTTTTTTTTGAAGTGCTAAACCTGAATATACGTGCATGATATGTTTGTTTTCAAAGCCTTAGCCTTAACTCCCCAAACCGTAGACCATTTCATATTCATATTAGTAACAAAAATAACCATGATGAAGCCACACTTGTCCATGAATCTTCCATGTGCCTAGCAGCAGGC
>NW_025248180.1:0-2346 GCF_018294505.1 Triticum aestivum | reverse complement strand
TATATCGGGCCGCGTCGTGGCGCACCTCCGACGGAGTCCGTTTGCGGTTATCGGCCCGGGCGTGACTAGTTTTGTCTCGTCCGAATGGGTAGCCGTCCTCCCGAGTCGAGAAGTGTCCTCGCGATCCGTAGATTGATCTGGTGTGTCCTGCTCTACTGTCCAGGTCCTGCCGAAGGTCGTATGTATGGTCCCGAGCTATTTTGGATCTGTTTTTACAAGGCGGTGGGGCGGGCTGTTGTTCGGCCTGAATTGCCATTTTATCCCGACCGTGCGGTGGTCGGTCCGCCGCACTATCCCGATCACGTGGTGGTCGTTCCGCATTGTGCGAGGGAGGTATGGGCTCCGGTGCCTCCTCATCGAACTGAGGTAGCAGTCTGCGCTTCGGGTAACTCTTGGCTGGGCGCTTGAGGCCATATTCTTCGGCTGCCAGGACATCAGTCCATCTGTCAATGAGTAGGTCTTGATCGGCTTGAAGCTGCTGCTGCTTTTTCTTCAGGCTTTTTGCAGTAGCTATTAGCTGGCGCTTGAAGTGCTCCTGCTCGAGGGGTGCTGAGGGAGTCCTGGATTAGGGGGTGTCCGGATGGCCGGACTACCATCATCAGCCGGACTATCATTTGCCGGACTATCATCATCGGCCGGACTCCAAGACTATGAATGTCAGGACCCCAATTCCAAGTCACATTGATCTAGCCGGTAACACCTCATATCACTTTGCGGCCTCACGCACGGTATTCCCACGGGTGTCGCCTTACCATGGTCCGGGACCGTTTGCGTCTTTTGGCTCACGTATATGATAGTGTCGCTAGCATCCATATGACAAAGAACCCGGGCCAACATGGCTAGTCGTGAACCCAAAGCGGCACTAACCCATGGGGACCGGCATACATGAATCACATAGAGCATGTCGGTCATCAACGTATGAATTCGGGCTGTAGCACTGGGCTAACAGGACTCCGGTATCCCGGGCTGTAGCAGGCTAGGCAGGACTCCGAATATCACCGCGTGACATTTCCCCGAAGGGACAGACATAGGAACAAAGTGAAACACATGCCGGCCAGTCAAGTGTCCAAGCAGTAGTGCTGGGCTAGCAGGACTCCGGTGAACCGGGCTGTAGCGGACTACTATCGCTCAGAAGCACGAGACTATATTTCTCCATATGAGAGGCTGCCAAGGATAAACAACTAGATTGTCGGATCCCACACATACCAAGCATTTCAAACATACACACAATATACTCAATATGTGCAAATACAACATGGCATCACAACATAACTCTACGACTCAAATATTTATTCATTAGGCTCCGAGGAGTGAGATATTACAAACATGGGTCTCATGACCCAACACTCAGAGCATACAAGTCAAAGCACAAGCGAAAGCTAAACATGTCTGAGTACAGACAATTATAAATGAAAAAGGCTGAGAAGCCTGACTATCTACCAGATCCTGCCAAGGGCACAAGATCGTAGCTGAGGTAACAAGCTAAACGTCGAAGTCCAAGCGGAACTACTAGCGAGACTGACGTCTCTCTACAAAACATAAAATAAGAAAACATGAGTACAAACGTACTCAGCAAGACTTACATCAGAACTAACTACATATGCATCATTATCAAGAGGGGGTGGTGGAGTTTGACTGCAGCAAGCCAGCTTTGACTCGGTGGCTATCCTGAACTACGACTGCAAGTAACTCTTTTGAGGTGGCGCACACGAGTCCACATATTCACCATATCAATACACCACTATGGACCCGCTCCCGTCTCCCTGCGAGAACGCCATCCATAGCACTCACGCTTATCTTGCGAGTTTTAGAGTATCCACTTTCACTTGTCTATGAACTAATATAGGCAACCCAGAAGTCCTTTACCGCGGACACGGCTATTCGAATAGATCATATTAACCCTGCAGGGGTGTACTTCTTCACACACGCTCTCACCACTTACCGCTGTTTACACGACATGTACTCGACAACCTTCAAGCGGAAGCCCAACGTGGGTGTCGGCCACGGCCTACCTAAACACTCAAGTCTCTAGTCCAGGTTTATCGCCTATTCGGGTTCCATCCGCAGGGAGTCCGACCGAGGTTTCCCATACAGCCCCGAACGATGTGTGCAGGGTTCCCGAGACACCAAACGGGCGAATCGGTACACCGGGCCACGTGCCTACCACAACACAACCCACCCCTAAGGTCAGCGTTGCGTGCGGCCCCCAGCATGCTACAAACACCAGAAACTACTTGTAACTCCCGGACTGAGGACAAGGGTGGTTAAGAAGCCGAGAGAGTCAATTAAGGATCCCAATGTGTGGTAGTAACTGTTTCATGGATCACAAACACAGAACTCAGTTCC
>NW_025248179.1:0-2346 GCF_018294505.1 Triticum aestivum | reverse complement strand
GGAACTGAGTTCTGTGTTTGTGATCCATGAAACAGTTACTACCACACATTGGGATCCTTAATTGACTCTCTCGGCTTCTTAACCACCCTTGTCCTCAGTCCGGGAGTTACAAGTAGTTTCTGGTGTTTGTAGCATGCTGGGGGCCGCACGCAACGCTGACCTTAGGGGTGGGTTGTGTTGTGGTAGGCACGTGGCCCGGTGTACCGATTCGCCCGTTTGGTGTCTCGGGAACCCTGCACACATCGTTCGGGGCTGTATGGGAAACCTCGGTCGGACTCCCTGCGGATGGAACCCGAATAGGCGATAAACCTGGACTAGAGACTTGAGTGTTTAGGTAGGCCGTGGCCGACACCCACGTTGGGCTTCCGCTTGAAGGTTGTCGAGTACATGTCGTGTAAACAGCGGTAAGTGGTGAGAGCGTGTGTGAAGAAGTACACCCCTGCAGGGTTAATATGATCTATTCGAATAGCCGTGTCCGCGGTAAAGGACTTCTGGGTTGCCTATATCAGTTCATAGACAAGTGAAAGTGGATACTCTAAAACTCGCAAGATAAGCGTGAGTGCTATGGATGGCGTTCTCGCAGGGAGACGGGAGCGGGTCCATAGTGGTGTATTGATATGGTGAATATGTGGACTCGTGTGCGCCACCTCAAAAGAGTTACTTGCAGTCGTAGTTCAGGATAGCCACCGAGTCAAAGCTGGCTTGCTGCAGTCAAACTCGACCACCCCCTCTTGATAATGATGCATATGTAGTTAGTTCTGATGTAAGTCTTGCTGAGTACGTTTGTACTCATGTTTTCTTATTTTATGTTTTGCAGAGAGACGTCAGTCTCGCTAGTAGTTCCGCTTGGACTTCGACGTTTAGCTTGTTACCTCAGCTACGATCTTGTGCCCTTGGCAGGATCTGGTAGATAGTCAGGCTTCTCAGCCTTTTTCATTTATAATTGTCTGTACTCAGACATGTTTAGCTTTCGCTTGTGCTTTGACTTGTATGCTCTGAGTGTTGGGTCATGAGACCCATGTTTGTAATATCTCACTCCTCGGAGCCTAATGAATAAATATTTGAGTCGTAGAGTTATGTTGTGATGCCATGTTGTATTTGCACATATTGAGTATATTGTGTGTATGTTTGAAATGCTTGGTATGTGTGGGATCCGACAATCTAGTTGTTTATCCTTGGCAGCCTCTCATATGGAGAAATATAGTCTCGTGCTTCTGAGCGATAGTAGTCCGCTACAGCCCGGTTCACCGGAGTCCTGCTAGCCCAGCACTACTGCTTGGACACTTGACTGGCCGGCATGTGTTTCACTTTGTTCCTATGTCTGTCCCTTCGGGGAAATGTCACGCGGTGATATTCGGAGTCCTGCCTAGCCTGCTACAGCCCGGGATACCGGAGTCCTGTTAGCCCAGTGCTACAGCCCGAATTCATACGTTGATGACCGACATGCTCTATGTGATTCATGTATGCCGGTCCCCATGGGTTAGTGCCGCTTTGGGTTCACGACTAGCCATGTTGGCCCGGGTTCTTTGTCATATGGATGCTAGCGACACTATCATATACGTGAGCCAAAAGACGCAAACGGTCCCGGACCATGGTAAGGCGACACCCGTGGGAATACCGTGCGTGAGGCCGCAAAGTGATATGAGGTGTTACCGGCTAGATCAATGTGACTTGGAATTGGGGTCCTGACATTCATAGTCTTGGAGTCCGGCCGATGATGATAGTCCGGCAAATGATAGTCCGGCTGATGATGGTAGTCCGGCCATCCGGACACCCCCTAATCCAGGACTCCCTCAGCACCCCTCGAGCAGGAGCACTTCAAGCGCCAGCTAATAGCTACTGCAAAAAGCCTGAAGAAAAAGCAGCAGCAGCTTCAAGCCGATCAAGACCTACTCATTGACAGATGGACTGATGTCCTGGCAGCCGAAGAATATGGCCTCAAGCGCCCAGCCAAGAGTTACCCGAAGCGCAGACTGCTACCTCAGTTCGATGAGGAGGCACCGGAGCCCATACCTCCCTCGCACAATGCGGAACGACCACCACGTGATCGGGATAGTGCGGCGGACCGACCACCGCACGGTCGGGATAAAATGGCAATTCAGGCCGAACAACAGCCCGCCCCACCGCCTTGTAAAAACAGATCCAAAATAGCTCGGGACCATACATACGACCTTCGGCAGGACCTGGACAGTAGAGCAGGACACACCAGATCAATCTACGGATCGCGAGGACACTTCTCGACTCGGGAGGACGGCTACCCATTCGGACGAGACAAAACTAGTCACGCCCGGGCCGATAACCGCAAACGGACTCCGTCGGAGGTGCGCCACGACGCGGCCCGATATA
>NW_025248178.1:0-2346 GCF_018294505.1 Triticum aestivum | reverse complement strand
TCGGGCGGTGTTGCTGGTCTTGTTTTAACCTGTCGAAGTGTCTTGAGTTACCGAGATACCGAGTCTGATCGGAACGTCTTGGGAGGAGGTCTATTCCTTCGTTGACCGTGAGAGCTTGTCATGGGCTAAGTTGGGACTCCCCTGCAGGGATTGAACTTTCGAAAGCCGTGCCCGCGGTTATGGGCAGATGGGAATTTGTTAATGTCCGGTTGTAGATGACTTGAACTAAACTTAATTAAAATGAATCAACCGTGTGTGTTACCGTGATGGCCCCTTCTCGGCGGAGTCCGGGAAGTGGACACGGTGTTGGAGTTATGCTTGCGCAGGATGTTCCTTTAGCTTCTCGCTCGTGCTTCGCCTTCTCTTCTCGCTCTCTTTTGCGTATAAGTTAGCCACCACATATGCTAGTCGCTTGCTGCAGCTCCACATATATTGGCCTTATCCATTCCTAATAGCTTAAATAGTTTTGATCGCGTGGGTGTGAGATTGCTGAGTCCCTGTGGCTCACAGATACTACAACTCCAGATGCAGGTCCAGGTGTTTCTGCTCCAGTTGACGATTACGAGCTCCAGTGGGAGTTCGACGAGGACTCTCAGCGATACTACGTATCTTTTCCGGATGATCAGTAGTGGTGCCTAGTTGGGGTTATCGATTCAGGACCTTGTCGCATGTTGGGTTCTTTTCTATTTTGGCGCCGTAGTCGGGCCATGAGTGTTTGTTTGATGGATGTTATTTATGTACTCTGATGTGACGTGGCGAGTGTAAGCCAACTATGTTATCTTCCCCTTTTATTATATATTACATGGGATGTTGTAATGATTGCCTGACTTGCGACATTGCTTTCAATGCGGTTATGTCTCTAAGTCGTGCCTCGACACGTGGGAGCTATAGACGCATCGAGAGCGTTACAAGTTGGTAATCAGAGCCTTCCCCGACCTTAGGAGCCCCATTGCTTGATCGTTTTTAGCAGCCGAGTCGTGTCTAGAAAAATGTTTTGAGTCCTTAGGAATTATATATCGGAGAGCTTAGGAATTCTTTTTACTTCTCAGTCTCCTCATCGCTCTGGTAAGGCATCCTGGCGTAGAGTTTTGACTCTTCTCTTCTCAAATTTCACTAAAAAAAATTTAGGATCACGCGAGTATCTTGGATTTGTTCCGATGGTTTTGTGACGAGAACATTGTTCTTGGTGCCTCCTGTCTTTAGGGGTTGTGGCAGTGTCCCGGGGAGTTGAGCTCCGAGGTGTTGTCGTCACAATTTTATCGTTGCAATTCTGGTATACTTGAGATATGTTCGCCGACATCGAAAATCTCTTTTATGCAGTTCGTTGGTGAGATAACCTCGACGCCACCCAGTACTGGGGCGGGAGTTCGGGAGTATCGCCATAACTTGTATAACGGATGCTTTTCGAAGGTTGAGGTAGATGGTTTCCGAAGTTTTCCTGGTTATGTGTTGAAGGATGGATACAGCTGGATGTAGGATTTGCTAGTTTGGGTGAGATATTGTGCTTCCCCTGTATCCCCAACACCTGATTGCATAACCGGAAAGGTTCGGGAATTTCATAGGTGGGAATTCTAGTAGCTCTAGTTCTTCTTCCACGGATATTGGTTTGAGATTGGGATTTCTTACCGATTATTCGTTCTTGATCCGTACCTTGTTGATTTATTTCTCTTCCTTAATTCTTCGTGGCTTCTCAATTTATGGATATGTGACCATTTGAAGAGGAATGCATTCGTTCATTTTGTTCGGATGTGAAGACTAGATGTTGCAATTTTCATTCCGTTGGACTCAGCTTATATATTGTTGTCTATCTATGTGCTAATGGTGGTCAACCTCTTCAGGATGGCTCCTCCAACACGCACGACTCCGAATCCTAATCCGCCTCCACCTCCGCCTCCTCCGGAAGCATGGCAAGCTGTGATGGCCGCTACTAATGCAAACACACAGTTGATCATGCAAATTCTCCAAGAGCGCAATCAAGGCAGTCAAGGGAATCAAGGCCATAATCAGCACCACTTTGCTACTCTGAACCAGTTCCTCGCAAATGGCCCAAAGACGTTCAGCAGTTGTGTTGAGGCTACCGATGCTGACGATTGGCTAGTGGATCTGGGCAAGCATTTTGAATGCAGCAACGTCAGGCCTGAAGATTTCGTCAAGTTCGCTTCTTTCCAGCTCAAAGATCAGGCTGCAGAGTGGTTCCAGCAGTACAAGGATTCCAGAGGTGGACGTGTTATCACTTGGGACGATTTCCGTCAAGATTTCCGCGCTCATCACATCCCTCAAAGTGTGGTTGAGAGTAAGCGTCAGGAATTCCGCAATCTGAAGCAAGGCTCTTTGTCTGTCTATGAC
>NW_025248177.1:0-2346 GCF_018294505.1 Triticum aestivum | reverse complement strand
GCTTAAATCATCTGTGAAGGTGAGAAAATAACGATATCCGCCACGAGCCTCAATATTCATCGGGCCACATACATCGGTATGTATGATTTCCAACAAATCTGTTGCTCTCTCCATAGTACCGGAGAACGGTGTTTTAGTCATCTTGCCCATGAGGCACGGTTCGCAAGTACCAAGTGATTCATAATCAAGTGGTTCCAAAAGTCCATCAGTATGGAGTTTCTTCATGCGCTTTATACCGATATGACCTAAACGACAGTGCCACAAATAAGTTGCACTTTCATTATCAACTCTGCATCTTTTGGCTTCAATATTATGAATATGTGTATTACTACTATCGAGATTCAATAAGAATAGACCACTCTTCAAGGGTGCATGACCATAAAAGATATTACTCATATAAATAGAACAACCATTATTCTCTGATTTAAATGAATAACCGTCTCGCATTAAACAAGATCCAGATATAATGTTCATGCTCAACGCTGGCACCAAATAACAATTATTTATGTCTAATATTAATCCTGAAGGTAGATGTAGAGGTAGCGTGCCGACTGCGATCACATCGACTTTGGAACCGTTTCCCACGCGCATCGTCACCTCGTCCTTTGCCAGTGCCCGCTTATTCCGTAGTCCCTGTTTCGAGTTGCAAATATTAGCAACAGAACCAGTATCAAATACCCAGGTGCTACTGCGAGCTCTAGTAAGGTACACATCAATAACATGTATATCACATATACCTTTGTTCACCTTGCCATCCTTCTTATCCGCCAAATACTTGGGGCAGTTCCGCTTCCAGTGACCAGTCTGCTTGCAGTAGAAGCACTCAGTTTCAGGCTTAGGTCCAGACTTGGGTTTCTTCTCTTGAGCAGCAACTTGCTTGCCGTTCTTCTTGAAGTTCCCCTTTTTCTTCCCTTTGCCCTTTTTCTTGAAACTAGTGGTTTTGTTAACCATCAACACTTGATGCTCCTTCTTGATTTCTACCTCCGTAGCTCTTAGCATTGCGAAGAGCTCGGGAATAGTCTTGTTCATCCCTTGCATATTATAGTTCATCACGAAGCTCTTGTAGCTTGGTGGCAGTGATTGGAGAATTCCGTCAATGACGCAATCATCCGGAAGATTAACTCCCAATTGAATCAAGTGATTATTATACCCAGACATTTTGAGTATATGCTCACTGACAGAACTGTTCTCCTCCATCTTGCAGCTATAGAACTTATTGGAGACTTCATATCTCTCAATTCGGGCATTTGCTTGAAATATTAACTTCAACTCCTGGAACATCTCATATGCTCCATGACGTTCAAAACGTCGTTGAAGTCCCGATTCTAAGCCGTAAAGCATGGCACACTGAACTATCGAGTAGTCATCAGCTTTGCTCTGCCAGACGTTCATAACATCTGGTGTTGCTCCAGCAGCAGGCCTGGCACCCAGCGGTGCTTCCAGGACGTAATTTTTCTGTGCAGCAATGAGGATAATCCTCAAGTTACGGACCCAGTCCGTGTAATTGCTACCATCATCTTTCAACTTTGCTTTCTCAAGGAACGCATTAGAATTCAACGGAACAACAGCACGAGCCATCTATCTACAATCAACATAAACAAGCAAGATACTATCAGGTACTAAGTTCATGATAAATTTAAGTTCAATTAATCATATTATTTAAGAACTCCCACTTAGATAGACATCCCTCTAATCCTCTAAGTGATTACGTGATCCAAATCAACTAAACCATGACCGATCATCACGTGAGATGGAGTAGTTTTCAATGGTGAACATCGTTATGTTGATCATATCTACTATATGATTCACGCTCGACCTTTCGGTCTCCGTGTTCCGAGGCCATATCTGCATATGCTAGGCTCGTCAAGTTTAACCTCAGTATTCTGCGTGTGCAAAACTGGCTTGCACCCGTTGTAGATGGACGTAGAGCTTATCACACCTGATCATCACGTGGTGTCTGGGCACGACGAACTTTGGCAACGGTGCATACTCAGGGAGAACACTTCTTGATAATTTAGTGAGAGATCATCTTATAATGCTACCGTCAATCAAAGCAAGATAAGATGCATAAAAAGATAAACATCACATGCAATCAATATAAGTGATATGATATGGTCATCATCATCTTGTGCTTGTGATCTCCATCTCCGAAGCACCGTCATGATCACCATCGTCACCGGCGCGACACCTTGATCTCCATCGTAGCATCGTTGTCGTCTCGCCAATCTTATGCTTCCACGACTATCACTACCGTTTAGTAATAAAGTAAAGCATTACATCGCGATTGCATTGCATACAATAAAGCGACAACCATATGGCTCCTGCCAGTTGCCGATAACTCGGTTA
>NW_025248176.1:0-2346 GCF_018294505.1 Triticum aestivum | reverse complement strand
GGCGGTGGCCGAGGGCCCCAACTCTAGAGCGCGTAAACTCGCATGCCCGCCGCGTGGTCACCTCGTGACCGTGGCGTTGCCATGTGTTCTGGGCGGCCTAGGCATGTCTAGTGGGTTGGGCACTCCCCAGGTTGGTGCTAGGAAGAAAATTACAACATAAGATTCTCACGAGGAGACCAATCGATGCTCAAACATGAATTAGCAGCCAAGTGTTTGATTAGCGGTACGGGAAATGTACATGGCTAATGGGCGTGAGTTTTGGCTGAGGATGATCAGTTACTAAGAAGACCGTTTTCACAAATTTTCAGCTCAAAAGAAGGAGCCTTTGTGGTACTTGCTTTGCAAACCACCACACCGGACATAAATACGAATGTTGAAGCTCGGCTCAAAATAATGAATGGATTGAGCTGGCATTTGGTGGAGGATGGTTATTTGGGCATAGGAAAGCACTATAGAAAATGGATACTATTTGGACATGCCAAAGTGGTACTTCCTTCACAAACTGTTACTCTGAACAGAATAGGAAAATGAATATTTTTGAATTATTTTTGAACTAGGCAAGGAAGGTTTTTACATATTTGACGAAGATATGACCCAAAGAATTTATGAGATTTTTTGGGAATTTTTGGAATGACAAAAATATAGGTTGCTTCACAACCTAGGGCAAAAACTGCCACATGGACATGACACATAGGCAAAACTGATGAGGTGGCGCCTAGTCATAGCAACCCACCACAATTTACAAGGCTATGACCATCTATATTGGTCGTTAACAACTATAAATAAGGTAGCAGACTAGCGCTGTTAGCTTTATGACCATTTCATGTAAGGAAATTATGACCTTTCTGACCAAAATGGTCGCAATGGTTTAGGGTTTGGAGCCCCTCGAACAGCTTTTGACCAATTGGTCTCAAATGGTCATAAATCTATGCCAATTCTTCTAGGGTCACTGATAGAAGGTCATAAGTTGACATATTTCTTGTAGTGTTTTTCGAGGGAATTTTCCTTCGCAGCGTCCCGTTGTTCCTCGTTATCGCTTCCTTTAGGTGTATCCACCATATATACATCGTGAGTTGAGGTGGCCTTCCAGTGTCCTGTAGGCGCTGGTTCTTGGTCGTCTCCGGCATCGTCGTCCATACCGTCGATGTCTTCAGAGTCGAAGTCTAGCATATCGGTTAAGTCATCGACAGTGGCTACAAAGTGGGCGGTGGGTGGGCGTTGAATTTCTTTGTCATCCGCATCCCAACCTACCTGACCATAGTCCGGCCAGGGCTCTCCTGATAAAGAGAGAGAATTTAGTGAGTTCAGGATGTCGCCAAAAGGCGAGTGCTGAAAGATGTCCGCGGTAGTGAACTCCATGATCGGCGCCCAATCGGATTCGATTGGCAGGGGCACGGAAGGTTCGGAGTCCGAAGAGGAGTCCGACACCTTGGAGTCAAGAGCTTCACGAAGGATAGGATTGGTATTCGGCTCTATCGCCATAGAGGTAACAGCCCCCGAGGCAGCGTCTAGCCACCCGTCCTCGATCGGCGCAGTCGGCTCCGAGCTAAGGGTCAGAGCGGACACTTGTGCGGCCTTCAAGGCACTATCCGGCGGCAGAGCTAAATCATGCTCACCGTGGCAGTGCGGCGCGCTCGGCTGTGGCTCGAATCCATCGAAGATCAAGTCCCCGCGGATGTCGGCCGTATAGTTTAAACTTCCAAATCTGACCTGATGGCCAGGGCCGTAGCTTTCAATCTGCTCCAGATGGCCAAGCGAATTGGCCCGCAGTGCGAAGCCGCCGAACACAAAGATCTGTCTGGGGAGAAAAGTCTCACCCTGGACCGCATTGTTGTTGATGATCGAAGGAGCCATCGGGCCTATGAGCGATGACACAGAGGAACTCTTAATGAAAGCACCAATGTCGGTGTCAAAACCGGCGGATCTCGGGTAGGGGGTCCCGAACTGTGCGTCTAGGCGGATGGTAACAGGAGACAAGGGACACGATGTTTTACCCAGGTTCGGGCCCTCTCGATGGAGGTAAAACCCTACGTCCTGCTTGATTAATATTGATGATATGGGTAGTACAAGAGTGGATCCACCACGAGATCAAGGAGGCTAAACCCTAGAAGCTAGCCTATGGTATGATTGTTGTTCGTCCTAGGGACTAAAACCCTCCGGTTTATATAGACACTGGAGAGGGCTAGGGTTACATAGAGTCGGTTACAATGGTAGGAGATCTACATATCCGTATTGCCAAGCTTGCCTTCCACGCCAAGGAAAGTCCCATCCGAACACGGGACGAAGTCTTCAATCTTGTATCTTCATAGTCTTGGAGTCCGGCCGATGATGATAGTTTGGCTATCC
>NW_025248175.1:0-2346 GCF_018294505.1 Triticum aestivum | reverse complement strand
ATCTTATATTCGCAATATCCAGATTGCAATCTTAGTTTCTTGCTTGTTCTTCGTTTGCTCGCAGGAAACAGACCCTCGTGGTCAGGTTGATCGTGCTCCGGCGTGGTCAATAACCTCTCGGAGTTGGTTTAGCGATTGCTAAGGCGCGACGTCCTCGCACGTTCGTAGTCGGATCGTCAAAGTCGACTTCCACCAAAGCGATATCCATCATCTCATCGAAAGACGGGACACCTTAGCCTCTATCAGCAATCGCCAAGCGTAGATCGTAGCCTCACTCCAGGTCGAAAAACTCCTCTGCCACATAAGACGTTGCATCCATGAAGGTCAGCATTTTGAATATGCCGGCAAGTCATAGAGAGAACAACAATAAAATTTCTAACACTATATGCAATTTGGCTGTGGGGCTCTAAGTTTTATGTTTTTGTGAAAAAGCCAAATTTTCCCTATAACAAAGGACTTGCTTGCAATTACTACAAAATGTTGGTTGTTATTGAGATGGTTCTGCCAACCAATGTCTCATTCCCAATTACTAAATAACCCCTCAATTAATTTAGTTCGGTGTTGAGATTTCCGAAATACTCCAATTTCCAGAGGCTCATTTGTCCGTAACCGGGGACACAGCTAATCGATTAGGTTGTTACTCTACAGAGTCTTGTGCACTTTACCCGCAAGAATCGTTCCCTCCTTTATGTCCTCGCACTGCCTGGTGTTTGAAGACAGGATGAACAAAACAGGGTCTTCCGTAGAGTTTCTCTGAGCACTGCCGGTACCCATCCATGTCCTACAGTTCTTCTACATCTGCTGGCACCGTCCGTCCAGAGTGACGCCTAGGGTCAACCCAGCTAGAGCCCATAATGGCTTGCGGCTGCACAGGTAAGCTTCCGGTCAAAGGGTATCCATCCGTCTCTTCGTGGCTGGGTGAAGCTTTCCGCAAGATGTCATGGCGCTCCTCCATGCATCCCGGCCATCCGCTGGTTCCTCCAGGGTGCCCGTCAACCGTCCTCCACCCAGTAGTGAATTTGAAGTCCATCTTGAGCTTGAAGTCATGGGGTTGTCATCATCTTGACTCTCACATCTCCCTTATGAAACACTCAACCAACCCCGTGTACGAGCATAGCAAAATAAACTACATCGTCCCGGGCAATGGTAACAAGGGGAAGTGGGTTCATCCTACCTCATGATACTACTCAAGAACATAACTTAAAATTCTCCTACTGCATGCATGGTGGGGAGGAATAATTCTAATGCAACAAAATCATAGGTATTGTAAAACATGATCAAATAACTTGCCTGGCTGACGATCTTCAAATGCTAGTGACTCGAGATAGCAAGCTTCGCACTCCGGAAATCCTATCGAGTCAAACAATAGCACAAATAAGTATTTCACTAATGACAAACTAAAGGAAAACACACAAGCACTCAAACCAAAATCAAAGAAAACTCGAGGAAAACAAAATCAAGGTTTCCATCACATCAAGCAACAACAAGGAAATAGTTTTAACCTACTAACACTTTTCTTTACAGATCCAAAACAATGGTTTTACTAACTAACATAAAGGAAAACAACATACAAACTAGGTGCAAAAAGATTCAAACCAATATCTATTATAGAACTCCTGTTATACCTAAAACAAAACTATTAAGAAAATAAAATAAAACTTTTTATTTTGCTGTAAATAAATGTACACCCTCTGTAACTACAGAAACTAATCTAAAATAAATTATAAATAGGAAAAATAAAATTTTAAAAAACTAAAACAACAGAAAATAGCAGCAAGCTAAATAAACTAGAAAAGTTTGTCTTCGCATAAAAATTATTTTTAATAAAGACTATAAATGCCCAAATAAATTCCTACTGCTAGACAAAGTCAAAACAAAGCAGTGACAAAAAGAAACACTAAAAAAACTAATCCTAACTCAATTTATAGCAGAAAAACTAATCTGACTAAAACTAATATAAAACAATTTTTAAAAACCTAAACATGTCCGAATCTCTACAGCAACTATAGGAAATTTGCAAACTAGAGCAAAAAGAATCAACTAAAAATAATAAATAACTTAAAAGATATAGATTTTACAAAACTGGAACTATTCTGTTTTAAAACAGAAACTAAAATAAAACTAAACAAAAACTAACGCGCTAATGGGCCGAAACAGTGGCGTTCTAAAACTAAACCGCGCTCATGCGTTGAATAGGCTAACACGCGTACGGTTAATAATAAAAACAACCGATCGGCCCGTCTACACTAAACCGCACTAAACCGGAAATAAACCGTAAACTAACCGATCTATTGAAAATAAACGGTACCCCTTCGCTAGTCTAATCTAACCCGTGCAGTGCAGATC
>NW_025248174.1:0-2347 GCF_018294505.1 Triticum aestivum | reverse complement strand
GCTTTGGGACTGCAAAACGGTGAGTAATAGTCCATGAAAGAGCCCTGAATCGGTAAAACCTAGGGTTATTGATCAACGATACATAAACGCACCCCGGGTTTCGTCAATCATGGAAATTGCTCAGGGACCTGAAATCAGTGAGTAATAGTCCATGAAGCGGGCCAAAACCGGCCAAAACTTCAAATGTTGATTACCCACACATAAACACACCGGTGTTCGTCGGTCGTGGAAATCACTACGTGAGCCCAACACTGAGTTATAGTCCAAGAAACGGGCCAGAATCGGCCGAAACTGCGATTGTTGATGACCGATACGTAAGCGCACCTTGGGGTTCGACATCCATGGAAATCGCTTTGGGACCCCAAAAATGTGAGTAATAGTCCTTGAAACGTCCCAGAATCGACAAAAACCACGAGTGTTGATGACCGACACTTAAACGCACCATGGGGTTTGTTAATCGTGGAAATCACTCCGGGACCCCAAAACAGTCCGTAATAGTCCACGAAACGGGCCAGAATTGGCCAATAATATGAGAGTTGATGACCAACATGTAAGTGCACCTTGGGGTTCAACAACTATGGAAATCGCTTCGTGACCGCAAAACGGTGAGTAATAGTCCATGACACAGGCCAGAATCGTCAAAAACCGCGAGTGTTGATGTGTGACATGTAAACGCACCCCGGGGTTCGTTAATCATGGAAATCACTGTGGGACCCCAAAAAAGTGAGTAATAGTCGACAGAACGGGCCAGAATCGGCCAAAACTGTGACTGTTGATGACCGACATGTAAGCGCACCTTGGGGTTCAATAACTATGGAAATCGCTTTGGGATCCCAAAATGGTGAGTAATAGTTCATGAAACGGGTCAGAATTGGCTAAAACTGTGAGGGTTGACGACGGGCACGTAAACGCACCCAAGGGATCGTCAATCATGGAAATCGCTCCGGGACCCCACAACGGTGAGTAACAGTGCACAAAACGTACCAGAATTGGCCAAAATTGTGAGTGTTGATGACCGACACGTAAATGCATCTCGGTTTTCATCAATCGTGGAAATCACTTCAGGACCCCAAAACTGAGTAATAGTCCAGGAAACGGGCCAGAATCGGCCCAATCTGCGAGTCTTGACGACCAGCACGTAAGCACATCTTGGGGTTCGACAAGCATCGTAACCGCTTTGGGACTGCAAAACGGTGAGTAATAGTCCATGAAAGAGCCCTGAATCGGTAAAACCTAGGGTTATTGATCAACGATACATAAACGCACCCCGGGTTTCGTCAATCATGGAAATTGCTCAGGGACCTGAAATCAGTGAGTAATAGTCCATGAAGCGGGCCAAAACCGGCCAAAACTTCAAATGTTGATTACCCACACATAAACACACCGGTGTTCGTCGGTCGTGGAAATCACTACGTGAGCCCAACACTGAGTTATAGTCCAAGAAACGGGCCAGAATCGGCCGAAACTGCGATTGTTGATGACCGATACGTAAGCGCACCTTGGGGTTCGACATCCATGGAAATCGCTTTGGGACCCCAAAAATGTGAGTAATAGTCCATGAAACGGCCCAGAATCGACAAAAACCACGAGTGTTGATGATCGACACTTAAACGCACCATGGAGTTTGTTAATCATGGAAATCACTCCGGGACCCCAAAACAGTCCGTAATAGTCCACGAAACGGGCCAGAATTGGCCAATACTATGAGAGTTGATGACCAACACGTAAGCGCACCTTGGGGTTCAACAACTATGGAAATCGCTTCGTGACCGCAAAACGGTGAGTAATAGTCCATGACACAGGCCAGAATCGTCAAAAACCGCGAGTGTTGATGTGTGACATGTAAACGCACCCCGGGGTTTGTTAATCATGGAAATCACTGTGGGACCCCAAAAAAGTGAGTAATAGTCGACAGAACGGGCCAGAATCGGCCAAAACTGCGACTGTTGATGACCGACATGTAAGCGCACCTTGGGGTTCAATAACTATGGAAATCGCTTTGGGATCCCAAAATGGTGAGTAATAGTTCACGAAACGGGTCAGAATTGGCTAAAACTGTGAGGGTTGACGACGGGCACGTAAACGCACCCAAGGGATCGTCAATCATGGAAATCGCTCCGGGACCCCACAACGGTGAGTAACAGTGCACAAAACGTACCAGAATTGGCCAAAATTGTGAGTGTTGATGACCGACACGTAAATGCACCTCGGTGTTCATCAATCGTGGAAATCACTTCAGGACCCCAAAACTGAGTAATAGTCCAGGAAACGGGCCAGAATCGGCCCAATCTGCGAGTCTTGACGACCAGCACGTAAGCACATCTTGGGGTTCGACAAGCATCGTAAC
>NW_025248173.1:0-2347 GCF_018294505.1 Triticum aestivum | reverse complement strand
TACAATAGCAAAGCTCGGGATACATCAAGATCGTGCCATGGAGGAACACGAGAGAGAACACGAGAGAGAGAGATCAAACACATAGCTACTGGTACATACCCTCAGCCCTGAGGGTGAACTACTCCCTCCTCATCATGGATAGCGCCGGGATGATGAAGATGGCCTCCGGTGATGGGATCCCCCTCCGGCAGGGTGCCGGAACAGGGTACCGATTGGTTTTTGGTGGCTACAGAGGCTTGCGGCGGCGGAACTCCCGATCTATCTTCTGTTCTGGAAGTTTTAGGGTACGTAGGTACATATGGGTGCAGGGGGTACGTCGGTGGACCTCCGGGTTGCTCACGAGGTAGGAGGACGCGCCCAGGGGGGGGGGGGAGAGGGCACGCCCCCCACCCTTGTGGGCAGCCCGCGACTCCCCTGGCGTGCACTCTAAGCCCATCAGGTTGGTTTCCTTCCAAAATTAACTTCTCCAGTTGATTTCGTTTTGTTTTGACTCCGTCTTATATTCCTTTTCCTCGAAACACTGAAATAGGCATAAAACAGCAAATCTGGGCTGGGCCTCCGGTTAATAGGTTAGTCCCAAAAATAATATAAAAGTGGATAATAAAGCCCAATATTGCATAAAACAATAGATGAAAGTAGCATGGAGCAATCAAAAATTATAGATACGTTGGAGACGTATCAAGCACCCCCAAGCTTAATTCCTGCTCGTCCTCGAGTAGGTAAATGATAAAAAAGAATTTTTGATGCGGAGAGATACTTTGGAATAATTTCAATGTAAATCTTCTTAATTGTGACATGAATATTCAGATCCAAAAGATTCAAGACAAAAGTTCATATTGACACAAAAACAATAATACTTCAAGCATACTAATCAAAGCAATCATGTCTTCTCAAAATAACATGGCAAAATAAAGTTCATCCCTACAAAATCATGTAGTTAGGCTATGCTTCATTTTCGTCACACAAAGATGTTCCCAACTTCTATACCCCCGATGACAAGCCAAGCAATTGTTTCATACTTAAATAATCTCACACTTTTTCAACCTTCACGCAATACATGAGCGTGAACCATGGATATAGCACTATGGGTGGAATAGAATATGATGATGGGGATTGTGTGGAGAAGACAAAAAAGGAGAAAGTCTCACATTGACGAGGATAATCAAAGGGCTATGGAGATGCCCATCAATTGATGTCAACATGAGGAGTAGGGACTGCCATATGCAACGGATGCACTAGATCTATGAATGCTCAACAAAATAAAACTAGTGGGTGTGCATCCAACTTGCTTGCTCACGAAGACCTAGGGCATTTTGAGGAAGCCCATCATAGGAATATACAAGCCAAGTTCTATAATGAAAAATTCCCACTAGTATATGAAAGTGATAACACATGAGACTCACTACATGAAAAACAAGGTGCTACTTTGAAGCACAATATATGGGACTCTCTACATGAAGAACAAGGTGCTACTTTGAAGCACAAGTGTGGAAAAAGAGATAGTAGCATTGCCCTTTTCTTTTCTTTCCTTTTTTTCTTTTCTTTTTTTGGGCCTTTTTGGCCTTTTTTTTGATTGGGCAATGCTCTAATAATGATGATCATCACACTTCTATTGATTACAACACAAGGATTACAACTCGAAACTTAGAACAAGATATGACTCTATATGAATGCCTCCGGCGATGTACCGGGATGGTGCAATGAATCAAGAGTGACATGTATAAAAATAATGCATGGTGGCTTTGCCACAAATACGATGTCATCTACATGATCATGCAATGGCAATATGACAAAAGTAATGTATGTCATGATGATGATGATGTAAGTTGCATGGCAATATATCTCGGAATGGCTATGGAAATGCCATAATAGGTAGGTATGGTGGCTGTTTTGAGGAAGATATAAGGAGGATTATGTGTGATAGAGCATATCATATCACGGGGTTTGGATGCACCAGCGGAGTTTGCACCAACTCTCAAGGTGAGAAAGGGCAATGCACGGTACCGAAGAGGCTAGCAAAGGTGGAAAGGTGAGAGTGCGTATAATCCATGGACTCAACATTAGTCAAAAGAACTCATATACTTATTGCAAAAATTTAGAAGTCATCAAAAATTCAAGTACTACGCGCATGCTCCTAGGGGGATAGATTGGTAGGAAAAGACCATCGCTCGTCCCCGACCGCCACTCATAAGGATGCACAAGCCAGGTACACTTCATGTTTCAAATTTGTTACATAACTTTAACCATACGTGCATGATACGAGATTTGCAAACTTCAACACAACTATTTCTCAAATTCATAATCACCCAACTAGCACGACTATGATATTATCACCTCCATATCTCAA
>NW_025248172.1:0-2347 GCF_018294505.1 Triticum aestivum | reverse complement strand
TACAATAGCAAAGCTCGGGATACATCAAGATCGTGCCATGGAGGAACACGAGAGAGAACACGAGAGAGAGAGATCAAACACATAGCTACTGGTACATACCCTCAGCCCTGAGGGTGAACTACTCCCTCCTCATCATGGATAGCGCCGGGATGATGAAGATGGCCTCCGGTGATGGGATCCCCCTCCGGCAGGGTGCCGGAACAGGGTACCGATTGGTTTTTGGTGGCTACAGAGGCTTGCGGCGGCGGAACTCCCGATCTATCTTCTGTTCTGGAAGTTTTAGGGTACGTAGGTACATATGGGTGCAGGGGGTACGTCGGTGGACCTCCGGGTTGCTCACGAGGTAGGAGGACGCGCCCAGGGGGGGGGGGGGAGAGGGCACGCCCCCACCCTTGTGGGCAGCCCGCGACTCCCCTGGCGTGCACTCTAAGCCCATCAGGTTGGTTTCCTTCCAAAATTAACTTCTCCAGTTGATTTCGTTTTGTTTTGACTCCGTCTTATATTCCTTTTCCTCGAAACACTGAAATAGGCATAAAACAGCAAATCTGGGCTGGGCCTCCGGTTAATAGGTTAGTCCCAAAAATAATATAAAAGTGGATAATAAAGCCCAATATTGCATAAAACAATAGATGAAAGTAGCATGGAGCAATCAAAAATTATAGATACGTTGGAGACGTATCAAGCACCCCCAAGCTTAATTCCTGCTCGTCCTCGAGTAGGTAAATGATAAAAAAGAATTTTTGATGCGGAGAGATACTTTGGAATAATTTCAATGTAAATCTTCTTAATTGTGACATGAATATTCAGATCCAAAAGATTCAAGACAAAAGTTCATATTGACACAAAAACAATAATACTTCAAGCATACTAATCAAAGCAATCATGTCTTCTCAAAATAACATGGCAAAATAAAGTTCATCCCTACAAAATCATGTAGTTAGGCTATGCTTCATTTTCGTCACACAAAGATGTTCCCAACTTCTATACCCCCGATGACAAGCCAAGCAATTGTTTCATACTTAAATAATCTCACACTTTTTCAACCTTCACGCAATACATGAGCGTGAACCATGGATATAGCACTATGGGTGGAATAGAATATGATGATGGGGATTGTGTGGAGAAGACAAAAAAGGAGAAAGTCTCACATTGACGAGGATAATCAAAGGGCTATGGAGATGCCCATCAATTGATGTCAACATGAGGAGTAGGGACTGCCATATGCAACGGATGCACTAGATCTATGAATGCTCAACAAAATAAAACTAGTGGGTGTGCATCCAACTTGCTTGCTCACGAAGACCTAGGGCATTTTGAGGAAGCCCATCATAGGAATATACAAGCCAAGTTCTATAATGAAAAATTCCCACTAGTATATGAAAGTGATAACACATGAGACTCACTACATGAAAAACAAGGTGCTACTTTGAAGCACAATATATGGGACTCTCTACATGAAGAACAAGGTGCTACTTTGAAGCACAAGTGTGGAAAAAGAGATAGTAGCATTGCCCTTTTCTTTTCTTTCCTTTTTTTCTTTTCTTTTTTTGGGCCTTTTTGGCCTTTTTTTTGATTGGGCAATGCTCTAATAATGATGATCATCACACTTCTATTGATTACAACACAAGGATTACAACTCGAAACTTAGAACAAGATATGACTCTATATGAATGCCTCCGGCGATGTACCGGGATGGTGCAATGAATCAAGAGTGACATGTATAAAAATAATGCATGGTGGCTTTGCCACAAATACGATGTCATCTACATGATCATGCAATGGCAATATGACAAAAGTAATGTATGTCATGATGATGATGATGTAAGTTGCATGGCAATATATCTCGGAATGGCTATGGAAATGCCATAATAGGTAGGTATGGTGGCTGTTTTGAGGAAGATATAAGGAGGATTATGTGTGATAGAGCATATCATATCACGGGGTTTGGATGCACCAGCGGAGTTTGCACCAACTCTCAAGGTGAGAAAGGGCAATGCACGGTACCGAAGAGGCTAGCAAAGGTGGAAAGGTGAGAGTGCGTATAATCCATGGACTCAACATTAGTCAAAAGAACTCATATACTTATTGCAAAAATTTAGAAGTCATCAAAAATTCAAGTACTACGCGCATGCTCCTAGGGGGATAGATTGGTAGGAAAAGACCATCGCTCGTCCCCGACCGCCACTCATAAGGATGCACAAGCCAGGTACACTTCATGTTTCAAATTTGTTACATAACTTTAACCATACGTGCATGATACGAGATTTGCAAACTTCAACACAACTATTTCTCAAATTCATAATCACCCAACTAGCACGACTATGATATTATCACCTCCATATCTCAA
>NW_025248171.1:0-2347 GCF_018294505.1 Triticum aestivum | reverse complement strand
TCGCTTTGGTGGAAGTCGACTTTGACGATCCGACTACGAACGTGCGAGGACGTCGCGCCTTAGCAATCGCTAAACCAACTCCGAGAGGTTATTGACCACGCCGGAGCACGATCAACCTGACCACGAGGGTCTGTTTCCTGCGAGCAACCGAAGAACAAGCAAGAAACTAAGATTGCAATCTGGATATTGCGAATATAAGATGAAAGCTTTATTGATCAAGGTGGGGTTCTGTGACGCCTTTGTCTGGTCGTTGAACACAAACGAAGTACGCGAAGTTGCAGCTATGGCGAACTTTTAATCTAAACAAAACCCAAAGTCTAAACGATGCCCTAAGGGCTGTATATATGGAGGAAGAGGGGGGAATTTCGTGGCCCTTGGTGGAGGGGTCCGAAATCAACCCTATCTTTTGTTTCCCCACACATACGGACTCTAAAAATAGCCTATACTTATGTATTTCGAAATTACATGGGCCTGGCCCAATAATAAGGTGACGCAGCACCTAAAATAGCCTCGGGACGAAATTTAGGAAGTGGCATCTTGTATATTTCGTCCAAGGCTTCATGCACCCATTATGGTGGCTTCAAAGTCCTGAAATCATCACTTGTAACTCCGTTCTTGTTCCCCTTGCGCATGCCATCATCTCCATGCTTGTTCTTGCTCCAATGTTCATCCTTCTCCAAGCTAGGCCCTTCATTTGTAAGCAAAACAAATGTATCCAATTTAGGCAGCTTCATATGCTCATGAACATTAGAATCATTACCAAGAAACGAAAGTACCTGGTAATTTAGTTGGCGTGCACGAGCTCTAGTAATTGGTCCAGTATGTATAGCAGCAGGGGCTGTGGGTGTAACAATTGTATTGATGTCCTCATCAATAAGGGAAAAGGAGAAGTTTAGGTTGTGTTCAAAAAATCCTCTCACGTCACTTTTGGGCCAAGAGAAGATAGAGTCCAAGTCTCTCACGTTCTGGATTCAGATTCGGAGTGCACAGACATACCTGACTCAAAACGCCAACAACTTTTTCATACAGACTCCGAATTAGGTGATTCTTTTTTTCTTGGAAACTAGATTTCGTGCTCTTTCCAACCCAATTGAATTCACCTTCAAATTCGTCCGGAGCGTTGAGTTATGGACGAAACAATCTGACGTTGCAGCAGAATCCGAGTCAAACTACGAGCCCAAAGGTGTTGCATCACCTCCACTTGGGCCCATGAGCCTTGTACGACCTAGGGTTAGTTTTAGGCTGCCTTGGGACGTCCTCCCACCTCCTTGGCCGCCACCCCTTGCTCCTATATAAGTAGATCCATCTAGTAGCTTTTTCCTTGGGATTTGTTTAGTTAAAAGTTAGCCATTGCAACTTCGTGTACTTCGTTTGTGTCCAACGACCAGACCAAGACCGCTTCCGGATCCCCACCATTATCAATACTTCATATATATTTGCAATATTCAGATTGCTTTATCATATTCTTGCTCGTTCTTCGATTGCTTGCAGGAATAGACCTTTGTGGTCAGGCTGACCGTGCTTCCAGCATCGTCAGTAACCTCAGGAGATTGGTTTAGCGGTGCTAAGGCGCAACGTCGTGCACGTTTGTAGTCGGATCGTCAAAGTCGTCTCCACCAAATCTGATGAGGACATCAATAGAAATGTTAAACCCATAGCCCCTGCTGCTATACATACTGGACCAATTACTAGAGCTCGTGCACGCCAACTAAATTACCAGGTACTTCCGTTTCTTGGTAATGATTCTAATGTTCATGAGAATTTGATGCTGCCTAAATTGGATACATTTGTTTTGCTTACAAATGAAGGGCCTAGCTTGGAGAAGGATGAACATTGGAGCAAGAACAAGCATGGAGATGATGGCATGCGCAAGGGGAACAAGAACGGAGTTACAAGTGATGATTTCAGGACTTTGAAGCCACCATAATGGGTGCATGAAGCCTTGGACGAAATATACAAGATGCCACTTCATAAATTTCGTCCCGAGGCTATTTTAGGTGCTGCGTCACCTTATTATTGGGCCAGGCCAATGTGATTTCGAAATACATAAGTATAGGCTATTTTTAGAGTCCGTATGTGTGGGGAAACAAGAGATAGGGTTGATTTCGGACCCCTCCACCAAGGGCCACGAAATTCCCCCCTCTTCCTCCATATATACAGCCCTTAGGGCATCGTTTAGACTTTGGGTTTTGTTTAGATTAAAAGTTCGCCATAGCTGCAACTTCGCGTACTTCATTTGTGTTCAACGACCAGACAAAGGCGTCACAGAACCCCACCTTGATCAATAAAGCTTTCATCTTATATTCGCAATATCCAGATTGCAATCTTAGTTTCTTGCTTGTTCTTC
>NW_025248170.1:0-2347 GCF_018294505.1 Triticum aestivum | reverse complement strand
GGTTCTTCAGATAGCGGGCAGAGCGGCTTGCCGGACTCGGACATAGACTTGGGCGGCGAAACTAACACGCAGAGTTTTGGCTGGCAGTTTGGGGTCCGCGACCAGAGGGGTGACAACGCTGGCAACCAAGGCGGGCGCCGGAGTTCCGCCGGAGGTGCAGCTCACCACCTTGCGTCGGCGGTGGTGGCGCCGGCGTGAAAGTTACCGCCCATGGATCAGGCAAGAGAGAGAAGAAGCTCTGGTAGGCCAGGCGTGCGTGTGCAGGATAGGCTGACGTCCCGTCAGTCGGCTTTTGACCGGATCACAGTTGGGTCAAGGTTGGTGGACAAGGAGATTTCGCTGGGTGTTCAAATTTCGAATCCCGAGGGCGCATGTGAGGCGCTGGCTCAGGCTGGGACGGATACGGCTCCGCGATTGGTTCAGCAGGCCACTGTAAGCAGTGATCGAAATCATGCCCTCATCATGGCTTCGGGTGTGCAGCTGGATAAGGGTGCAGATGTGACCGTTAGCGGGCCCACGAGGCCTCATTTGCTCAAGGAGTTTACATGCACGACAGGAGATTTACGTGGACGAATGAAAGGGATAACCCGGTAATGACGAAGATTGATCGTTTGCTTGTCTCGGTGGACTGGGAACTCCATCACTCGGATGTTCTCCTCCAAGCTCTCTCCACCAACATCTCGGATCACACACCATTACACCTGACAACCTCTGCCCCATTCTGCCCAAAGCGGAGATTTCGTTTCGAGATGTATTGGACCAAGTTGGAGGGGTTTGAGCAGGCTGTCCGCGACGCTTGGGTGTGCGATGATACTATTGTTGATCCCTTCAAGAGGATGGACGCTTTGCTTAGGAATACTGCGGTGGCCCTACAAGCTTGGGGATAAAGGAAGACTGGTAACATTAAAATTCAAATCGTCGTGGCGAACTATGTCATCCTCCGGTTCGATCGCGCCATGGAAGCTAGAGCTCTAACTCCGAAGGAGCAATGGCTTAGGAGAATGGTTAAACATGCGCTGCTGGGGCTCTGTTCGCTGCAACGCGCCATTGAGCGTCAGTGATCACAGCTGAGGTGGATCCGTGAGGGGGATGCTAACACTAAGTTGTTTCAAGCCGTGGCCAATGGAAGACGCTCTAAAAACTTTATACCCCACATCGGACATAACGATGAGCTTGTCACGGAGCAGGAGAGGAAGGGGGAAATTTTCACTGAGGCCTATGACAATCTGTTAGGACATGCCGTTTCCAAAGAGGCTGACCTAGATCTGAACTTTGTGGGTATGGAGACGCATGACCTGGCAGACCTTGAACTCATTTTTACCGAGGAGGAAGTTTGGAACACCATTAAGGAAATGCCTCCGGGTCATGCCCCTGGACCGGATGGTTTCGTGGCTGCTTTTTACCAAAAGGCTTGGCAGATCATTAAAAACGACATTATGGCCATGGTGATGAAGCTCTATGTGGAGGACGGGAGGAGTTTTGGAAAGCTGAACAAAGCGCACATTGTGCTCATCTCGAAGAAGTCTGATGCCGAGGTAGTGGGCGACTTTCGCCCTATCAGTCTCACTCACAGCGCTGCCAAGTTGTTTGCCAAAATGTTGGCCAACCGTGCGAGGAGAAGGATGAAGGAGATTGTTACGGCAAATCAATCAACGTTCATATGTGGCAGACACTTGCACGACAACTTTCTCCTGGTTAGACAAGTGGCGAGGAAGATACATACTCGCAAGGAGGCCGGGGTGTTTCTGAAGCTGGACATCTCGAGGGCTTTTGATTCTATCGCTTGGCCTTTCCTGTTTGAGGTGATGAGGACTAAAGGTTTTGGCCGAAAATGGATGGCGTGGGTTGCTATACTGCTCAGGACGGCATCCACTAAGGTGGTGGTCAATGGTGTGCCGGGCAAACGTTTCGTGCTAGCACAAGGATTAAGACAAGGAGATCCGGCATCCCCCTCTTGTTCATCATCGCTATGGATGCACTCTCTTGCATCATGGCCAAGGCAGCTGAAATGGGAATGCTACGACCGTTCACCGGGGTCAAGCCTAATCAAAGTGTATCTATATATGCGGATGATGTGGCCCTTTTTGTCAAGCCTAACAAGGTGGATCTTCGGTTTGTCACTATGGCCCTCAAAGCCTTCGGCAACGCGTCGGGTTTAAGAGTGAACTATGCCAAATCTTCTACCATTATGATTCACAGAGATGAGGAGGATCGAAATAGAGTTACCAACTTGCTGCACTGCAATCTAGCGAAGTTCCCTTGCAAATATCTAGGCCTCCAACTCGCCATCCATCAACTTAAGAGGGCAGATTGGCAGCCAATGTTGGATAGCGCGAAGAAGTGTGCC
>NW_025248169.1:0-2347 GCF_018294505.1 Triticum aestivum | reverse complement strand
GAAATGATAGCAAAATTACCTCGGGTAAGAATAACCTATTCTACACCCCCGGGTAAGAATAATTTATTCATGAAATTTTATAAATTTATACTATATAAATATATGTCTGCATGAAAAAAATCAGATTTTTTTGAGAGGTGGAAAAGGTAGTTTCGCCTGACATATAATCTTTGGATGCATGCACGATGCAACTATGAAACTGGATGTCATTGCACTGTACGTATAGATACTAACACCTTGTCAGTCGTCACAGAGCACCAAGACGAACACGGCGGCCGCAGAGACGGAGGACATGTTTTGGGATGTTGGCTGACCATTTTCTTGAGAATAAAGCCATGCATGTTGTTGTTTTGCATGCATCCATATACGTATCAAACAAAGAATGCATGCATGCATGCATATAAAAAAGGCATCAGGCCACATCACGCTGGCTTTCTTTGGAAGAGTCCTACCCTAGCTAGCAAAAATGAATGTATGGATATAGAAGGAAACACACACCAACATGCCCACGTCCCGCTAGTTATTTTTTTAGAGAAGTCCTACGCTAGCTTTGTTTATATCTATTAATAAGGCAATTTGAATGAAACATTTTCACTTATAATGGCACTGGTGGGTAATTTCCCACTTAAATCACATCTAATGGCTGTAAAACTATTCATATATTAAATAAATGGTAGGATATTTTTGTTTTTTGTTGGATTTTCTAGCTTATTTAGGATATCTTCGATTTTGTGGAATTTTCTAGCTTATTTATCTTTTTTTTAGCCAGTCAAGCACTTTATATATATAATAATAGATAGATGCTTTGTTCTGATTCTCTATTAAGAGGAACGCCTTAATTACACTTAGTTTCCAATAGGACCTCACTGCCACCAGGGGGTGGGGGGGTTGGTGGTAGGACAAAAGATGTTATGCATGTTCTTACTGCAAGCATGCACGACTATATACGGAACTCATGACTACATATGATTGATGAATTGGAACTATTGTGTATCGCTCTAGGTTGTGACTATTACATATTGAATCTCATCTTAATATCCATCACTACTCCATTCCTATGCTTTAATACTATTTCCTTTGCTAAAGTTACTATTAGTCTAAATTTTACAAATTTGCTACTACCTCTGCTGTTGTTAATGTTGTTCTGCTATAACTACTATCATATTATTGTGCTACTAATAAATTGTTGCAAGAAAGTGTTTCTCAGGTTTCGTTGAATTCACAACTCAATTTCTAAGGCTTATAAATATTCTTTTGGCTCCCCTTGTGTCGAGTCGATAAATTTGGGTAAAATATCACCCTGAAGACAGTTGCGATCCCGTATACTTGTGGGTCATCGCGAAGCTAGAGAATGAGCTGCAGCACATGCATGGAAGTTCCAGGAGAAGGAGCGGGAGGTGTCGTGGAGGTTCGACACCACCAAACCTGTCTCCCACCATAAGGATGAGCCGTGGTTTCGTTAGCGGCAAGTATTTCTTCTTAATTAATCATGACTTAAGATTTTTTTTACTTCACGTATACTTTCCTTTTCTTACAATTCGACAAGTGCATCCCTTGCTATGCAAGACCTTTTGTCTTAGAGAAGCTCTCTTTCGAGAGAGGGAGAAGGTGGACACGAAGAAAGCTCACCTTAAAATAAAACATGGATTCGTTTTTGAGGTTAAGATCATAAATGAAGTTGGTCACACACATTTTGGTTGTTCAAATTGGAAAGGATCATGCAAGGCCTACGGATTTCAGGAGGATATGAAAATAACCTTTGATATTGGCATTCCTCAAGGTGATTCTGAACATGATAAAGACACTTGGGTTGATCTGGACATGATTCCTATTGTACCTCCATATGAGGTTGTTATGCTAATTTGTTAAATAATCTATATTGCTTACTTAAAATAGTTTTTATTAAACCCTTACTAAAATTGTTTATTTATAGCTGACAGCTTATTTCCTTTCTCCAAGAGACACACAGAAGATTGTACACAATACCTACTACAATCATGGCTTAGATCCAACTTGGGAAGATAAGATTTCTCTTGTCACCTTTGTTAATGAAGTTATGACTTTTAAGATCATCTTTGGAGCTGGCAAAAATTATAGTTGATATGTACCATTAGTCCATGAGTTGAGCGGTGGTAACATACATGCAAATATCATGGTAAGATTTTTTACTATTATGTCACTAGTCCATCTTTTTCATACATTTTTCTTAAGTAAACTACATTGCTAAATATGTTACTATTATGTTCTTCAACAGAAGCTCCTGAATTGTGTTGTGCATCCACTGATGTATGTCGAAGGTGAGATGACAATTGTGTGCGTACGGCCATGGTGGGAGGGTCTGCAAATA
>NW_025248168.1:0-2347 GCF_018294505.1 Triticum aestivum | reverse complement strand
AAAAAAAATCCTACGTTCACCAAGATCAATCTATGAGTTCATCTAGCAACGAGAGAGAGAGATGCATCTACATACCCTTGTAGATCGCGTGCGGAAGCGTTCAAGAGAACGGGGTTGAGGGAGTCGTTCTCGTCGTGATCCAAATCACCGGAGATCCTAGCGCCGAATGGACGGCACCTCCGCGTTCAACACACGTACGGTCAGCGTGACGTCTCCTCCTTCTTGATCCAGCAAGGGGGAAGGAGAGGTTGATGAAGATCCAGCAGCACGACGGCGTGGTGGTGGATGCAGTAGGGCTCCGGCAGGGCTTCGCCAAGCAACTACGGGAGGAGGAGGTGTAGCGGGGAGGGGAGGGAGGCGCCAGGGTGTTGGGTGCGGCTGCCCTCCCACCCCCTTCTTTATATAGGGACCCCAGGGGGGCGCCGGCCCTAGAGATGGGATCTCTAGGGGGGCGGCGGCCAAGAGGGGTGGAGTGCCCCCCAAGGCAAGTGGAGGCGCCCCCTCCCCTAGGGTTCCCAACCCTAGGCGCAGAGGGGGGGCCAGGGGGCGCACCAGCCCACTAGGGGATGGTTCCCCTCCCACTTCAGCCCATGGGGCCCTCCGGGATAGGTGGCCCCACCCGGTGGACCCCCGGGACCCTTCCGGTGGTCCCGGTACAATACCGGTGGACCCCGAAACTTTCCCGATGGCCGAAACTCGACTTCCCATATATAATTCTTTACCTCCGGACCATTCCGGAACTCCTCATGATGTCCGGGATCTCATCCGGGAGTCCGAACAACTTTCGGTTTGCTGCATACTCATATTCATACAACCCTAGCGTCACCGAACCTTAAGTGTGTAGACCCTACGGGTTCGGGAGACATGTAGACATGACCGAGACGGCTCTCCGGTCAATAACCAACAGCAGGATCTGGATACCCATGTTGGCTCCCACATACTCCTCGATGATCTCAACGGATGAACCACGATGTCGAGGATTTAAGCAACCCCGTATACAATTCCCTTTGTAAATCGGTACGTTACTTGCCCGAGATTCGATCGTCGGTATCCCAATACCTCGTTCAATCTCGTTACCGGCAAGTCACTTTACTCGTACCATAATGCATGATCCCGTGACCGGACACTTGGTCACTTTGAGCTCATTATGATGATGCATTACCGAGTGGGCCCAGAGATACCTCTTTGTCATACGGAGTGACAAATCCTAGTCTCGATCCGTGTCAACCCAACAGACACTTTCGGAGATACCTGTAGTGCACCTTTATAGTCACCTAGTTACGTTGTGACGTTTGGTACACCCAAAGCACTCCTACGGTATCCAGGAGTTACATGATCTCATGGTCTAAGGAAAAGATACTTGACATTGGAAAAGCTCTAGCAAAATGAACTACACGATCTTGTGCTATGCTTAGGATTGGGTCTTGTCCATCACATCATTCTCCTAATGATGTGATCCCGTTATCAACGACATCCAATGTCCATAGTCAGGAAACCATGACTATCTGTTGATCAACGAGCTATTCAACTAGAGGCTCACTAGGGACATGTTGTGGTCTAAGTATTCACACGTGTATTACGATTTTCGGATAATACAATTATAGCATGAATAAAAGACAATTATCATGAACAAGGAAATATAATAATAATCATTTTATTATTGCCTCTAGGGCATATTTCCAACAGTCTCCCACTTGCACTAGAGTCAATAATCTAGTTACATTGTGATGAATCGAACACCCATAGAGTTCTGGTGTTGATCATGTTTTGCTCGTGGAAGAGGTTTAGTCAATGGATCTGCGACATTCAGATCCGTATGTACTTTGCAAATATCTATGTCTCCATCTTGAACATTTTCACAGATGGAGTTGAAACGACGCTTGATGTGCCTGGTCTTCTTGTGAAACCTGGGCTCCTTGGCAAGGGCAATAGCTCCAGTGTTGTCACAGAAGAGAGTGATCGGCCCCGACGCATTGGGTATGACTCCTAGGTCGGTGATGAACTCCTTCATCCATATTGCTTCATGCGCTGCCTCCGAGGCTGCCATGTACTCCGCTTCACATGTAGATCCCGCCACGACGCTCTGCTTGCAACTGCACCAGCTTATTGCTCCACGATTCAACATATACACGTATCCAGTTTGTGACTTAGAGTCATCTAGATCTGTGTCAAAGCTAGCATCGACGTAACCCTTTACGACGAGCTCTTCGTCACCTCCATAAACGAGAAACATGTCCTTTGTCCTTTTCAGGTACTTCAGGATATTCTTGACCGTTGTGCAGTGTTCCTTGCCAGGATTACTTTGGTACCTTCCTACCAAACTTACGGCAAGGTTTACATCAGGTCT
>NW_025248167.1:0-2347 GCF_018294505.1 Triticum aestivum | reverse complement strand
GCGGGGTCAACTAAGAGCAACCCTTGGGACACCACTCTAAAATAGGGGGTTGAATGTAATGAAGAACAAGGATAAGCTCAGTAAGCCGACGTCAGCTGGTCATGTGGCCGGCAAAGGATTGTCGACAAAATGGGGGGTCATACTATACCGCTGGTGTGCGGAAGGAGAAAAAGACCAGCTCGGAAAGCCAGGTGCGAGAGGTTCAAGAACTCAAGGCATAGGTGGCGCAGATTCCAGAGATTGTCCAAGAGCAAGTGGAACAACGACTCGGAGCGACGATCACCGCCATTGTGCCTACCTTGATCTCGGGGTTGAGTGCGTGGATTGCGGGCGGCCAACAGGGGCCGCCCCCGATTCCTAGCTTCTCGGCCAGCAACTCGCATAATGCGATGGCGGGGCCATTGGTGCCTCCGGCGGAGGCGACATTGGTGTCTCCGACGCCGGCACGGGAGCTTAATGCACCCGGGTGTACGCCGGCCGGCACCTCTGCAGCAAGCGGCACCTCCGTCAACTGCACGCCCGCCGTTGGCGGTGCGTCGACATTAGCCGAGCTCGACGCCATCATCACGGTAACTAATTAAGCCTCTCTCGGCCGAGGACTTCATATCCTTGCCTTTGACTGGGCATCCCTGGCGCCCTACATGTTTTCGCAGGGCGCCGCCAACGTTCCGCGCACTCTCCTCGACTTCGTGAACAATGAGTTGGTCGATGTCGCCAAGAGAAAAATCGTTCAACCAGGCAACCCCTTGTTCCACGGTACCCAGATGCCACCCAACTTGTTTAGGGTTCAACTGGTTCGGGTGCTGCCAGGCTGCGACGACTTGTTACCTCCGATTCGACCCGTCGGGGCCGACGATGATGACGTGATGACCCTCAGCGCCTGCCTGAGCTGGCCCCTGCTTTGGCCGAAGAGCCAGATTCATTTGGGGGCGGGGGACACCACCCCAAAAACAACACCGTCAGTCGTGCCGGCGCCAAGTCGGCCCCATGGCAAGACCGCAGCAACGATGCCGGACATCCCTATGCCACTGGATCCAAACATGCATATGGCACAGGATCAAAACGACGACGACGACGACGATGATACATTTGGCAACGTCGATCAGTACTTTGCCGATCATGGGTACGATGGCGACTTCATGGGGCCTCCTTCTCAAGAACCAAACCCAACAAAAGACGTGTGCGATCTAGCTCGTACCGCGGAGAAGCCAAGTTGCAACAGGCGCCGTCTAGCGTTCAGCTCTCAGGAGACGCCTCCAGCTGCCGACTTCACCGAGCCTCAGATAGGCGAGGTGCGAAATATTATCAGCCCCAACACACTCAAGAAGGCGGTCTGTGAGCAGAACTCGGTCCCATTACAGGAGAAGAAGAAGGCACGCAAAAGAAAGACTAAGAAGGGTGCGAGCCAGCCGGCACCGAGTATGATCCGTGCTCAGGACGGGCCACCTTCACCGCAGGATATCTCGAGGAGGGTGCATGTGGCGGGTAGGGCGATGCTACCGACAAATATGCTCAATGCTGCAACCGGTGCTATGCGGAGTCTGCATGACAGTGTTCTTTCTTTGGAGAAGTGGCGTCTCAGGGAGAAGGATGTGGCATACCCAGTTTTCGCGGCCAAGGTGCCAGAGGGCAAGGGCTTTGTGGATAACTCCATCGGGCGTACAATCGTCCTGCATTTTGATGACATCCACGCTATGTTGAACCTTCATCTGCTGCACTACACCTTCGTTCGGCTATTTTCGCTGAGTATGGAGATGCGGATCATTCGCGACAAGACCCCGGACATCGTGTTAGTCGACCCCTTCTACATGCGTGCCAAGATCTTGGGCAGCGCTGGGGACTGGCAAGTCGCGAGTTCTTACATCGAAGGCGTCATTCTGGCAAACCAAGATAAGGATAACTTCCTCGTGCCTTACTTTCCCGAGTAAGTCCTCCCCTCAACCGGCCCGTAACATATGAATTCTTACATTTCGATCATTTTTCTTTTAACATTCCGTGTTTTCTGCAGTGACACACGTTGCACGCTCATCCTCCTAAGCCCCAAATATTCCATGGCCACGTATTTCGACCCGGACCGTCAGTCGAACGTAGACTACACAAATGTCAAGAAGGTTCTTGATGATGTTCTCCCCGGCTACGCCAAATCTGGAGGCACCTTCACCAGGCCTATTCGTAAGTACGGCAAGCACGTGTTCTCCCACAATACGACGTTCTGCTGCGTCAAGCAGCCGCCTGGCGGTTAGAAGGGTGCCTACTACGCCATCCATCACATGCGGGCGATCGTACGGGACCATCATCAACTTCTGCTACCGAGTAAACTCAAAGATTGGGCCGTGAGCGTGTCGGC
>NW_025248166.1:0-2347 GCF_018294505.1 Triticum aestivum | reverse complement strand
ATAAGATTTACGACTTAGCGCATCAGCCATGACGTTGGCTTTCCCTGGGGTGTAGGTTATTCCTAAGTCGAAGTCTGTGATCAACTCAACCCAACGTCTTTGCCTGAGATTCAGATCCGGTTGGGTGAAAATGTACTTCAGACTTTGGTGATCAGTGAATATTTCGCAACGATTACCGAGGAGGTAATGCCGCCAGGTCTTAAGTGCATAGACTACGGCTGCAAGCTCTAGATCATGAGTAGGATAATTCTCCTCATGTGGGTGCAATTGCCGTGAAGCGTAGGCAATTACGTGTCGATCTTGCATGAGAATGCAACCTAGTCCTTGTCGCGAGGCGTCGCAGTAGATAACAAAGTCCTTGGAGAAGTCTGGCGGTACCAGTACGGGAGCAGAGGTCAGGCGTCTTTTCAGTTCCTGAAAGCTGTGCTCACACTGTAGAATCCATTCGAACTTCTTATCTTTCTTGAGGAGTTCGGTTAGAGGTTTAGCAACCTTGGAGAAGTTCTCGACAAAGCGACGACAATAGCTCGCTAAGCCTAGAAAACTCCAAACTTGCTTGACCGATTCGGGTGGAGTCCAATTAAGGACGGCTTGAACTCGCTCAGGATTAACAGCAATAACTTTACCAGATATTACATGACCCAGATAGGTCACTTCTGACAGCCATAATTCACATTTAGAAAATTTGGCATAAAGGCGATGCTCTCGAAGTTTCTTCAACACTAGCCTTAAATGTTCGGCATGTTCTTCCTCGTTCTTGGAGTATATGAGTATATCGTCGAGATAAACTACGACGAATTTATCCAGATACTCCATGAAGATTGAGTTCATTAACCGAGAAAAGGTGGCTGGAGCGTTGGTTAAACCGAAGGACATGACGGTGTACTCGTATTGGCCATAACGAGTAACAAAGGCCGTTTTAGGAATGTCCCCGTTTCTGATTTTGATTTGATGGTAGCCCAACCTCAAATCCATCTTGGAGAAGACTGAGGATCCAGCGAGCTGATCATACAGATCGTTGATCCTGGGAAGTGGATATTTGTTCTTGATTGTGACCAAATTGACAGGTCGATAATCTACAACCATCCGGTCCGTACCATCCTTCTTCTTGACGAATAGGACGGGGCAAGCCCACGGAGAAGAGCTAGGTCGGATGAAACCCTTTTTCAAGGACTCATCGAGTTGTTTCTTAAGCTCGGCTAGTTCTAGTGGTGCCATCTTATAAGGTCTTCTAGCAATCGGAACGGTTCCTGGAATGAGGTCTATTACGAACTCAACATCCCTGTCAGGTGGAACACCTGGCAATTCCTCTGGAAAGACATCCGGGAAGTCACGGACTACCGGAATGTCCTCAAGGTCTGGCAAAGGGCTGGCGTTAAGAGAATATAACTGTCGCTTGGCTAATCGGGTCAAGACATTGACTATCTTCCCCGAAGGATGGGTGAGTTGAACAATCCTAGAGAAGCAATCAATTTGGGCATGATGAGCTGACATCCAGTCCATACCCAGAATGATATTAATATCTGAAGATTTAAGGGCTATCAAAGACGCGAGGAAAACAAGTCTATCGACTTGGATTTCATTTCCATAACTTACCCTAGAGGTCTGCCATCTAGACCCGGGAGTAGAAATTTCCATAGTGGATGGCATGTCACAGAATGCAACGTTATGCAAACGAGCATAATTTTCGGATATAAAAGAATGAGAGGCTCCTGTATCGAAAAGAACAAATGCCGGGTGGCAATTAACAAGAAGCGTACCGAGAACGACGTTGGGATCCTCTTGAGCTTCTTCGGCCGAGATACAGTTGACATGGCCACGTGAAGCGGTGACCGGCTTGGCGTGGAATATTTTTCCTGTCGACTTGCCACGGCCAACAACTTTAGCAGACGGATTGGGGTTGGTCTGGGGACACTCACGCATATAGTGGCCAGATTCCCCACACTTGAAACAAGTCACGGAACTGGTACGTGGAGGAGCATTGTTGGTTGGACCCCCATAGGGCTTGGCTGGAGCAGACTGTTGAACAGGGCGAGGCGCCTGGAAAGATGGCCTCGGTGTGAACCTGGGTGGCTGGGCGGTGTTGGGTACCCACACGCGGCGCTTCTGAGGACCAGCACTGGATGAAGAACCCATGTCACGGCCATGCTTGCGTGTTGCGTCATAGTCAGTCTGACCAGTTTCAGCACTGATGGCTTTGTTGACAAGTTTCTGAAAAGATGTGCACTCATGCAGACGGAGGTCGCGGCGAAGCTCAGGACTAAGGCCCTTACGGAACCTTGCTTGCTTCTTCGCATCAGTAGAAACTTCCTCAGTTGCATATCATGCGAGGTTACCAAACTCCCTG
>NW_025248165.1:0-2347 GCF_018294505.1 Triticum aestivum | reverse complement strand
TGAGTACAGACATAAGTTAAACAAGTTTGCCTTAAGAAGGCTAGCACAAACTGGGATACAGATCGAAAGAGGCGCAGGCCTCCTGCCTGGGATCCTCCTAACTACTCCAGGTCGTCGTCAGCGGGCAGCACGTAGTAGTAGGCACCTCCGGTGTAGTAGGGGTCGTCGTCGACGGTGGCGTCTGGCTCCTGGACTCCAGCATCTGGTTGCGACAACCAGGAAGAAGGAAAGGGGGAAAAAGGGGGGAGAAAGCAACCGTGAGTACTCATCCAAAGTACTCGCAAGCAAGGAACTACACTACATATGCATGGGTATATGTGTAAGGAGGCCATATCAGTGGACTGAACTGCAGAATGCCAGAATAAGAGGGGGGTAACTAATCCTGTCGAAGACTACGCTTCTGGTCACCTTCGTCTTGCATCAAGTATAAGAGAGTAGATTGAAGTCCTCCAAGTAGCATCTCCAAGTAACATCTTCAAGTAGCATCGCATAGCATAATCCTACCCGGCGATCCTCTCCTCATTTCCCTGAGGTAGAGCGACCACCGGTTGTATCTGGCACTTGGAAGGGTGTGTTTTATTAAGTATCCGGTTCTAGTTGTCATAAGGTCAAGGTACAACTCCAAGTCGTCCTGTTACCGAAGATCACGGCTATTCGAATAGATTAAACTTCCCTACAGGGGTGCACCACATAGCCCAACACGCTCGATCCCATTTGGCCGGACACACTTTCCTGGGTCATGCTCGGCCTCGGAAGATCAACACGTCGCAGCCCCACCTAGGCAAAACAGAGAGGCCAGCACGCCGGTCTAAACCTAAGCGCACAGGGGTCTGGGCCCATCGCCCATAGCACACCTGCACGTTGCGTACGCGGCCGAAAGCAGAACTAGCCCCCTTAATACAAGAGCAGGCTTACGTTCCAATCCGGCGCGCGCCGCTCCGTCGTTGACGTCTGAAGTGCTTCGGCTGATACCACGACGTCGGGATACCCATAACTACTCCCACGTAGATGGTTAGTGCGTATAGGCTCGTAGCCAGACTCAGATCAAATACCAAGATCTCGTTAAGCGTGTTAAGTGTCCGCGAACGCCGAACAGGGCCAGGCCCACCTCTCTCCTAGGCGGTCTCAACCTGCCCTGCTGCTCCGCCACAAAGATCCACACAGAGGGCCGTCGGGACAAAGGTCCTTTCAGCCCCCAATCCGTGAATCACTCGCGGGTACTCTTCGAGCTGACCCGACTTTAGTCGCCATCTGTGTAGTATGTAGTATGTATAGTATATACCCGTGATCACCTCCCAGGTGATCACGGCCCGATAGTATAGCAAGGCAGACTGACAAGAATGTAGGGCCAATGATGATAAACTAGCATCCTATACTAAGCATTTAGGATTGCAGGTAAGGTATCAACAGGTGTAGCATCAATGTCAGGCTATGCATCAGAATAGGTATAACAGAAAGCAGTAACATGCTACACTACTCTAATGCAAGCAGTATAGAGAAGAATAGGCGATATCTGGTGATCAAGGGGGGGGGCTTGCCTGGTTGCTCTGGCAAGAGAGAGGGGTCGTCAACTCCGTAGTCGAACTGGGCAGCAGCAGCGTCGGTCTCGTAGTCTACCGGAGAGAAGAGGGGGAAGAAACAATGAATACAATGCAAACAAATGCATAACGATGCACGACATGACAGGTAACGATGCTAGGGTGCCCAATCGATGTAATAGGTGATACCGACGAAGGGGGGAAACATCCGGGAAAGTATTCCCGGTGTTTCGCGTTTTCGGACAGATGAACCGGAGGGGGAAAGTTGCGTGTTTGGTATGTTAGGGGGGTGTGGCGGACGAACGGACCGCGTATCCGGATTCGTCTCGTCGTTCTGAGTAACTTTCATGTAGAAAGTATTTTCATCCGAGTTACGAATTATTTTATATTAATTTTTAAAGTTTTAAATCATTTTCTAATTTATTAATTATTAATTAAATCAACATTATCCAGAATAGTGTTCGCTGACGTCGGCATGACGTCAGCAGTCAACGTTGACCGTTGACCTGGTCAACCTGACAGGTGGGTCCCAATTGTCATTGTCTGAGTTTAACTAAACAGGTTAATTAGCTTAATTACTTGATTAGGTTAACTAATTCTAATTAATTTAGTTAAACCCAATTAATTAACTTAATTAATTCACTAATTAATTAATTAATTAATTATTTCTTGTACTAATTTCATTTTCATTTTCATTTTCATTTTTCTCCTCTTTCCCTTTTTCTTTTCTTCTTTCTGATTTACAAGGGGGAGGGCCCCACCTGTAAGTGGCTCAGGCCACCTCCCTCCTGTGCACGAACGCACACAGG
>NW_025248164.1:1810-2348 GCF_018294505.1 Triticum aestivum | reverse complement strand
GTCAGAAAGGATTGAAAAATGATGATGTGGCTTTGAATGGTGCATTTTGAACACACAAAAAGTCAGGAGTTCAAATAAGTTTTAAAAAATGAAATCCCTTTGTAACTGACGAGTTTCCGTATGAAATCCTGATACTTTGAAAGAGATTGTCCGTTTTGTACACGAAGTGCATCCATTTTTTGCCGTAACCCTCTCAACTTTCCTGCAAATGCTATGTGTCTGAAATGATGATACCATGCCAACTTTCAACCTTTTCAGAGTTCATTTGAAATGCTTTTCAATTTTAGGGTCTTATAGCTCAAAATAATTAGTAAATGCATGAAAAATAACAAATGAAGTCAGAAAGGATTGAAAAATGATGATGTGGCTTTGAATGGTGCATTTTGAACACACAAAAATTCAGGAGTTCAAATAAGTTTTAAAAAATGAAATCCCTTTGTAACAGACGAGTTTCCGTATGAAATCCTGATACTTTGAAAGAGATTGTCCGTTTTGTACACGAAGTGCATCCAGTTTTTGCCGTAACCCTCTCAACTTT
>NW_025248164.1:1565-1800 GCF_018294505.1 Triticum aestivum | reverse complement strand
AGGAGTTCAAATAAGTTTTAAAAAATGAAATCCCTTTGTAACTGACGAGTTTCCGTATGAAATCCTGATACTTTGAAAGAGATTGTCCCTTTTGTACACGAAGTGCATCCAGTATTTGTCGGGACCCTCTCAACTTTCTTGCACGTGCTATGTGGATGAAATGATGATACCATGCCAACTTTCAACCTTTTCAGAGTTCATTTGAAATGCTTTTCAATTTTAGGGTCTTATAGCT
>NW_025248164.1:885-1555 GCF_018294505.1 Triticum aestivum | reverse complement strand
ACGAGTTTCCGTATGAAATCCTGATACTTTGAAAGAGATTGTCCGTTTTGTACACGAAGTGCATCCAGTTTTTGCCGGGACCCTCTCAACTTTCTTGCACATGCTATGTGGATGAAATGATGATACCATGCCAACTTTCAACCTTTTCAGAGTTCATTTGAAATGCTTTTCAATTTTAGGGTCTTATAGCTCAAAATAATTAGTAAATGCATGAAAAATAACAAATGAAGTCAGAAAAGATTGAAAAATGATGATGTGGCTTTGAATGGTGCATTTTGAACACACAAAAAGTCTGGAGTTCAAATAAGTTAAAAAAAATGAAATCCCTTTGTAACAGACGAGTTTCCGTATGAAATCCTGATACTTTGAAAGAGATTGTCCGTTTTGTACACGAAGTGCATCCAGTTTTTGCCGGGACCCTCTCAACTTCCTTGCACATGCTATGTGGATGAAATGATGATACCATGCCAACTTTCAACCTTTTCAAAGTTCATTTGAAATGATTTTCTATTTTAGGGTCTTATAGCTCAAAATAATTAGTAAATGCATGAAAAATAACAAATGAAGTCAGAAAGGATCGAAAAATGAGGATGTGGCTTTGAATGGTGCATTTTGAACACACAAAAAGTTAGGAGTTTAAATAAGTTTTAAAAAATGAAATCCCTTTGTA
>NW_025248164.1:593-875 GCF_018294505.1 Triticum aestivum | reverse complement strand
TGAAAGAGATTGTCCGTTTTGTACACGAAGTGCATCCAGTTTTTGCCGGGACCCTCTCAACTTTCTTGCAAATGCTATGTGGATGAAATGATGATACCATGCCAACTTTCAACCTTTTCAGAGTTCATTTGAAATGCTTTTCAATTTTAGGGTCTTATAGCTCGAAATAATTAGTAAATGCATGAAAAATAACAAATGAAGTCAGAAAGGATTGAAAAATGATGATGTGGCTTTGAATGGTGAATTTTGAACACACAAAAAGTCAGGAGTTCAAATAAGTTT
>NW_025248164.1:0-583 GCF_018294505.1 Triticum aestivum | reverse complement strand
GCTTTTCAATTTTAGGGTCTTATAGCTCAAAATAATTAGTAAATGCATGAAAAATAACAAATGAAGTCAGAAAAGATTGAAAAATGATGATGTGGCTTTGAATGGTGCATTTTGAACACACAAAAAGTCTGGAGTTCAAATAAGTTTAAAAAAATGAAATCCCTTTGTAACAGACGAGTTTCCGTATGAAATCCTGATACTTTGAAAGAGATTGTCCGTTTTGTACACGAAGTGCATCCAGTTTTTGCCGGGACCCTCTCAACTTCCTTGCACATGCTATGTGGATGAAATGATGATACCATGCCAACTTTCAACCTTTTCAAAGTTCATTTGAAATGATTTTCAATTTTAGGGTCTTATAGCTCAAAATAATTAGTAAATGCATGAAAAATAACAAATGAAGTCAGAAAGGATCGAAAAATGAGGATGTGGCTTTGAATGGTGCATTTTGAACACACAAAAAGTTAGGAGTTTAAATAAGTTTTAAAAAATGAAATCCCTTTGTAACAGACGAGTTTCCGTATGAAATCCTGATACTTTGAAAGAGATTGTCCGTTTTGTACACGAAGTGCATCCAGTTTTT